>NW_020291624.1:0-141807 GCF_003184755.1 Aspergillus piperis CBS 112811 | reverse complement strand
GCAGATCTTGTGTTTTTTTCTGCATGCAATATTGGATGAGTACATTCTAGATCAAATACTAAGCACTTTAAATGGGATAGTATGTAGGTGGACGTCCCCATACAGTCTTTATAAGATAGAGTTGGTCACTGCTGTAGATTTAGTATATCAAACAACTCGCAGAACTAGTACTATTTCTCACTGCTGACCATCTACTACCTCATTCATTTACTCCAACAGAACCACCCATCACACACACACACACACACACACACACACACACACACACACACACACACATGATCCTCTCTCCTAGCAGCATCCTCCCTAACAGTGAATACAAGACCCATCTAGGGCTCCTAACCTTCCCAACGCGTCCCCCAGCGCGTCGCTATTGGTCGCCTTATAAGAGTGGATTTTCGCGATTCCTTTTACATCTCGGTCAGGGAGGGAATCTTATTGGTTTGGGGGATCGTATCTGATTAGACTGATTGATTTTGATTATCTGGGAGCGGGGGTAGTGGGATGGTGGGGGTAGGGCTGGCGTGTGTATTCACTTGGGGGATAGGGGCGCACTGCAATGTGTTGAGGGGGTAAGTGTGGTAGGTGGGGTAGTGAGTAGGGGATTGCTGATGGGTTGGTTTATGTTATGTCTTTGGATCAGGGTTGGAAGGGATAGGTGGAATTGGCTACGTGGTGATGTGGATGGAGATATAATATGTGGCATTGGTATTGAAAGAACATGGTCACAATTTAGTATCCTTGCACAGTGGGCTTGGGATTGAACTCAGAACAATATCAGATGGGAAGTCAAGAGCAAACGATCATCAGGGTGTAAGGTTGATCCGATCAAACAATATCTCCAGCTTTACTCCCTCCCTCGGCTCTCCAAACGATCCAACTAAGGGTGATTGTGAACTTCAAGCCAAAGGCAAACCACAAACTACTCGCCATGGTAGCAACCTTGGACAATCCACCTGCAGTCATAGCACCCAAGAACAGCGCCAGGAAAGCCCCGATCCGTCTGTTCCTCCTTGCATTCCTCTTTGCCAGCAGATCCGGGTCGACCAGTAGATCACACAACAAGGTGGTAAGAACTACTGTAGGAATCTCATCATATGCGAGAATCCTTGATGCACAGATCTGTCCACCTGCCTGAAAGGCCAGTAGGGTAATGGGCAGAATCTGCATCCATTGAATCGGAGCCCGGGGGTCTTCTGGCTTCGGGGAGACCACTTTGGCCTCAACCAAGATGGCAGCAGCGAGGAGGCAGATGGTCTGGGTGGCGAACGAGAGGATCATGGTTGAACGACGGCGAGGGCTCAGTCTTCTGGCTACCTGGATGAAGATGACGTTGCTGGAGATGAAAGTGCATAGGGCTATGAGTGATTTGGCCCAAAGGTAAGCTGGGTATCTAGGCTGGCCGGAAGCACCGAGGGCGATGAAGAGGGTATTCCCTAGTTTCTATAAGAAGCCGTTCTCAACGACTCAAGTCAACTGCTATGGCGTACCTGTCTGCATGCTTGAGAAGCTACCCCATGCGTTAAATGACAGCCCGTCAACTAGTCCGCTGACAAACCCGCAGACTATCAAAACAATGTCTGCGTATCTTGTGTCGATCTCGGCTTTAAAGTGCCGAGTCATAGTTGCATAGAGGCCCCCTTCTACGGCCTGGCCAACAGAGAGGGAGACATTAGTGCTATTGCCTGAGGACCAGAGTCCACCCTTATCTTCGGCAAATTGGAGATGTCCTCTGTTTGTTGTTCTTGCTTGTGGGACCGGTTGAATATCTTCAGAAGGATAGGACTGCATGATGTAACTAAGAGGTTTGCAAAGAGACTGTGGTAGAGCTGGGTGATTCTGATGGATAAAGTTCCTTAACTCGGGCATCCAACGTGCCGGACGTAGGATCTATATGTGACGGACACTGCCTGGATCTTCATAATCATGGCGAGCCCCCCGCGTGTCTCCGCGCCAAGTTGGATCATCACTTGTCCTAACCTTCAAGTCGATACTACCATCGGAGCGACGCACGTTTCGCATTATCCTCGTGGTTGGTCTTCACCGCCGCTCTGGACGTTTCAGTTTCAGCCCAATATGCGACACAAACACGCCTTATCCTCGCGATTCGAAGTGTTCAGGATAGCAATACCGCATCGGACTCATCAGGCGACAATATCCAGGGATTCAGTGTATTCGGCTTTGGACGTATCGTATCTTCCGCCGCGCGCCACCTTGGCACCATCTTGGCAGGCCTGCCAATCCGGTTCCGCTGGGCGGCAGAGGCTCATGCTACCCGTCGGTCGGGAGCTGCCAAGCTTATATTCTCGGCCCTCTTTGTGATTTGGTATCGACTATCCAGTACTGACTGCGAACGGTGGTGGGATCTGGGCAGGTGGCGCACTAGTCCGGGTAGATCCCCATACTCTGCGGGATGGAACGGGATGGATGAGCTAGAACCGAATCATGAAGAGTTTCATCGTGTTAGATGCCTTGATAAGCCACATCACGGCGAAAGATGGCTGGATAGTACTCGTATAAGGACCTTTCATCGTCAGACACCACATCATCAACACTTGAGCTATCCAACAGTAGACCATAACAGACTCACCCGTCATGCTTCCGCTAGGGGCCAGCAGTAAGTGGCTTTTTGGTCTGTCCAAATCTAGCAAACTTTGATTTCAGTTACCGCTGAGCCACGCTGGGCATTTGTCCAAGACTACTTGGCGTCTCTCTCCAGTGCCGTCTGCGAACATTCTTCTCGTTGTAAATGTGAGCCCAGACAAATAGCCCCTCCGGATCGAACAGATGGGGGCGTCCCATAGCTATATCTCTTATCGCTTCACGCTTCGCTGACCAGTCATGTTTGGGTGTCAAATAGAGCTTGCGCTGACGAAGGCTATTTTCAAGTGAAGCACAGGTCACGGAGCAGGCAGCCGCAATCAGCTCGTATTGCCATGACAATCATCATTTGTATGCCAGATACAGGTCGTGGCGTCGTATTTTGCATCAGAGACCCACAGGCACTGCCTTGATTGTATTATGTGCACCATAAGGTTGCTGGTATCCGCGGAGGTGATAGATCGTGGAGCGAGAGGACCACTGGTGGTACTGGTAAGTTTCTGGGCTGTTGGCTGATGTTAACGAACTAACCTTCACCTGCCTTGTTTACGGATATGCTGCGTGATGGAGTGCGCTATAGAATGTCGACTCAATATTGATTGGCAAGTGCAATGAAGTCGTCTCGAGAGGCTGTTCTGCGGTGAAAGTAGCACGGCATGCAGGCCAAGTGATTGATCCTTTTGAGAAGAGCAGGACTCACATGACCGCGCTTGGCGACAATTCTAGCCTGAAGACAAACTTGCTATGGCGCTTAACTGAACTTACCTTTGGACACTCGAAATCATGTCTTCCCTATTATACAGCAAAGGAAGACAACTGCTAATGTCATAATCAATCATGGCTATTGAACTAACATAACAATCATAACTAACGACAATCAAGCCCACATCACAGCAAGAGAGCCGTTCAATTGTACATCCGGATCTTCCACTTTTCATATACATGGACCGACGCAACGGACAGGGGCGCTTATTTGCAGTGTCATGCTGCGCAAGCATGACAGGATAAGTGATGAACACAACGAAAACAGTCCAGTGACAGACTCCATAACAGACTCCATAACTCCACGCAAGGCCGGCATGATGATTGTAACAAGCACATCAATGGTGTAGACGAAAGGATTAAGATTATGTTCAAATGGGGTATCTTGCCGCGTCTCGAGGTATTGACATAGGTGGCATGCGACTACCAACACCAGCAGCTCCTCCTCGCCCAGTACCGGCCCGCAGGTCAAAGTCGGGGTTGTTCTCTAGGAGAACATCATGCTTCCGCTGAGCTGGAACGGGAGGTGGGCGCCAGCGGGGATTGATAGGCCGCTCAGATATTGATGTAAAGTGGCTTACTTCGCTAGTAGTCGGTGAGCTGGGTCCTTCCGCCATATCTTCCATCGGTTTCCTCTCACCAGTAGCACCTGGTGTCAAGACAGCCGGCAACCGAGGGTTGCCCGCCGCCGACTCGTTGGTAGTAGCAAACCGAGGGTCTGCATCTTCAAAATAGTCCGCTGAAGGAGTTCGAGCATGTTGTCGTGGCCCGTCATATGCATGAACAGGTGAGGGCGAGGGGCCGGCCCGCGGTTCTTCTGGAGCCCAACCGGCACGTGGAGGAACATAGGATCTGGGATTTGTTAGCATCCTAAGAAAAGGTTAGAGAGGATACACAGCTTACGCTGTCCGACTATAGAGGCTTGAGGGACTAATAGGTTCCGGATAGCCATCTGCTGATAGCGCATGTGGCTGGGGTTCGAGGTGCCCTTCATGCGATTCATGGGAGCCCATTCGTCGTGGCTGTGGTTGCATTTCGATGGCCTGGCCGATTGGGCTACCATGATCTGGAGATACTGCCATTCCAATTGGTCCAGGGGACGGCTCTCGCGCGACGGGCGGTGGGTGGTGATAGCCGTACTCATCTTCAGGCGGCGGGGTTGGTCGAGGAGCGGGACCGGGCATGTAATCACCCGGCGGGGGTCCTCGATAGCCTCGTCCCATCATCCCGGGGTGTCCACCTCGCATGGGACCCATTGGGACACCGTTTGCACCTGGAGGAGGCGGTCCTCGAGGTGGTCCTCTGTAAGGCCCTCCACGGCCATAAGCCCCGCGCGGTGGATAACCACCTCGTCCGCGGGCAAACCCTGGCGGAGGGGGCCCTCTCCGCGAGCCAACACTGCCGTCGGAATACTGATTGCGCAAACGAGGATCAGATGGTGGAGCCTGCGGACCAGAGATACCAGCATCGTCAGGTGAAGAGTTATAGGCCGCCATATCTCTCCGGACGCGGGTGAATTGACTATCGGGCATTGGAGGGTCAGGTTGAACGGTCCGTGAGTTCAGTGGGGTACGGTCGTCATCACTGTCGTGTGTAGTCGTACGGAAAGTAGCAAATGTAGGGCCCGTATCAGATGAAGGTGAAGACCCAGTGATCACAGGTTCTTTTGTATCCATGTTCGCTGCCGCTGCCGCCGTCGCTGCGTTTTGGCGGTTGTAGAAGTTCTCCCCGCTCATTTCAGCGTTTTCGTTGATTCGCTTCTTCCTAGCCTTGCGGCTCACAAGTGTCCGACGCATTGCACATGTGACCACGCCGCAAGTGACAAGTAAAATGGTCGCAACTAAGACAATCCATCCTGCCCAGGCCATGTGCGGTACAAACAAGAGAATATCGACGAGGAAGGCGAGGAGTGACACAAGAAGGGTAGGAAGCAGTAGAATCAACAGGGCTAGCAAATAGCGGGGCGAGTGCGACGGTGCATGAAAATGAGCCGCTGCTGCCATACATAGACATACAAGTGTGAGGAAGGCCGCGACGGGATGGACGATCAGAATGGCTGAGAGCGATCGGCGAGTGCCAGGTGCAATGCTGAATGTACCGTCTTCGGAAGTAATATCATCTGAACTAGAGTCAGCTGCAGTTTAATGCAGGAGTTTAGCGATCTTGACGAGATTGAAAGCAAAGAAGAGGGCGACAAACCGTCGGCGTAACCAACATGAATACTGGTGCACACATCGCCTTTGCAGTATCCGAACACGCCATAATCAATATTATCATGTCTCGCAAGCGCAATGCTTTTGACGATAGGGGTGGAGATGACTGAGATGAGGAGAAGCGCAAATGCGATCAGGAGGAGGATGGTGAGGGGAGTGGCGGGTTTGAGCAGCATGGCGATTAAGGGAGCGGAGCGGCGCTGCGGCCGCGATAAGAAAGGTTGGCGGAGAGTCCAAGAGCGAACAAGAGGCAGCTCTGGCGAGCAGCCCTTGGAACTAACTATCTAGAATAGTGGGAAGAATAAGAGAGAACCTTCATTCGAGAAGGGAAATCCGGGGGGGGGGGGGGGGAGGGAGGGATTGGGAACCGAAAGAGAGGACCGAAAGAACGACTGGGTTGAGTTGGATGGTGAATGAACGGATGGCCTGGACTGCGAAAGGCTGTGAGATGATCGAAGGGGAAGATGGTCGGCATCAGCCGCTCGTGATTGGTGAGGGGCCGTCTGTTAGTCAGTAAGTCATTCTCCGCCACGGTGCAACTCTCAATCCCGTCACTCCGTCAGTCACAATCCACTCTTCATTCTTTCTTGCCTTCCCATCATCTTGTTCTGTTCCCTGCCAATCAGCTGCATCCTAGTTTTCGATCCACATTCATCCTGGTGGCCTTGATTCCCTGATTTCATTTTTTTTTTCGTTTCACCTCTATCCATTGACCTTGCTGTCTTTCTCGTCCTCCCGTCTTCTACCGTGGCTAAGCCGCCTATGCGCATCCACCAGCCTTGAGAAGCGCAGTAAGCAATGCCCCCCTGTTCCCACGCCAGGCTGTCCTTTGATTCGCTGGACCGCAGATAACGATAATGGGGCCGAGTCCCACGCACCACGAGTCCAACTTGTTTGAAATGACGATGGGCCCGTTTGACATCGCAAAAGCTCGGACGAACCACCCTATGCTGCGCAAACAAATTGGCTCAACTCCATAATCGGGATTTCTCTGGGGTTCTAAGCTACTAATAATAGACCCTTGAATAATTCTACGTAATGGCACATGCGTAACGACTAACGAACAAACCATCTTCCACCGCACTTTCGCACACTTCGCAAGCCCAGGTGGAACGTCCCGTCTGACCCCATCTCCCGTCCAGGTACAATCTGGTTTTTCCTAAGCCTATCTGGTCACTCGTGCCGCAGACTTGTTTTAGCCAAGGACCGGTTGGAGTTAGAATCAACTACCGCGGGGAGAGAAATTCGGATCCCCGAAGCATACCCACATAAAATAAACAAGCGAGATTTTAACGGACTGGACCCACGGAGGCAGCCATTGCATTCTTCCTAAGGCTCGCCATGGGGATTTTCACATGAATCGGATAATACGTCAGGGGCATACTCTGACAAACTGCTGACAGGCACACATTCTTACCCTGACAGTATGTGCTGTTTGCCGTACACTGCATCGAAAATCAGCGGAACAATGAAACGGGCTTTACCCCCTGAAATTCCTTTGACGATCGGGTCTTACTCTAGTCCCTGCGAAGGCCCTTGAACTTGCACGCGAACATTGACCAACCAGCACACATACTTTCTTCAATCTTAGCTTTAGACCACTTTCTAAATAAATTGGGCTATCACCCTGTCCGTTAAATGCCCTCTATTTCCGTTATCTTTGAGATAAGCTACGGAAAGCAAATAGGTAGAAACTTTCTGGATTATGTATATTTGACACTCTAAACATAGTACACCTTCGGAGCTCCGAAACGTGAGTGGGGAATATTGCTCGACACTCAGACATCTTGGCCATCGAGCGACAATGGATCATAGTTACCTGTCGCAGAATGCCAGTGTTTGGTGTCCAAAAAGACGGAATAGTTTTTACATGCCTTTTAGGCCGGCCCCGCAGCTTTCTTAGAATGAACAGAGTACTCCTGTCAACTGTTGAGGAATCGCCCATTGAATTCAGCTTGAATCAACATCCTACCCCCTAGTTTCCAACCAAACCAGCCTAAGGCCCCAGCACAGCCAGTACCCGCCAAGTCATAGCCGACCGCAGAAGGGTGAAAGCAGATCCTAAGTACAGGGTTTCCGGATACTGGTGCCACCACTTACACGGAATACTCTTGGACTATTCCAGCTTTGCCAGCAGCTTCCTGATCTGACATCTGGAGCTTCCCTTTGATTCTGCTCTCTAGATCATACCTTCACATTCTGGTAGGCTCTGACTTTCCATAAGCCAGGGGCAGCTCCTGCCCATCATCTTCGTTTGCTGCTACTGCCTTAATCACATCTTCAAAATCTGGTAGACTCTTTTCAAAATTCTCCAAGATCTCCTGTATGATCTTATCGCCTTAAACATCTTTATTTGCTTCTGCTGCCTTAATCACATCTTCAGAGACCTGTAGGCTTCCTCCACAATGTTCTAGGAGCTGCTTGAAGATCCTATGCCCAAAAAATCCTTCATTTGCTGCTGCTGCCTTGACCACAGCATCAGTGACCGGTAGGCTCTTTCCACAGTGTTTCAGGAGCTGGCCCATAATTGCAAACCCCAGGAATCCTTCACTTGCTGCTGCTGCCGCGACCACATTCTCAGAGACTGGTAGACTGTCTCTACAGTGTTCCAGGAGCTGCTCCACAATTCTAATCTCATAATTGCCTTCAAATTCAACAGCTATCTTGATAATGTCCTCAAAGCCTGCCAGGCTCCCTTTACGACGTAATCCGGCACTGTATAGAAACCAATCATAGGACGTGAGCCCAGTTTGTTGCAGTATCTGCATCATAATGCCTTCTGAGATGAGTGATATATCTCGCAGTCTTTTTTCCTTCTCGGAGGCTTTCTCTTGGTAATGTGGTACCACGTAGATGAGATCCTTTTGGTCGTCATGTTCTTTATTCTCTTCTCCATCAGCTGAGGATATATCCCAAACCATAACAATGTCGTGAAGAGAGCCTTGTGCAGGGAACCCCAATTGGGTGGAAACTCCATTAGACCTTTCCATATTGCCATATGACTGAAGTACTGTTGTGCTCACAATGACAGTGAAATATCCCCTGCAGAGTCGAACGATGATTGGACTTGAGGCACCTTTCAATAGAAAGATAATATTACCTTCCTTTACTGATTCCGCAGAAGCGTTAAGCTTCCACCTAGTGCCCCATCTGGTTTCGTAACCTAGTGCACGAGCGGTGTCATTGTACTTTACCTCAAAGTGTTGACTACCATACTTGAGAAGGATCTTATCAACAAAGCCAACATAACCTAGAACCAATCCCTTTTCTTTGATCACAGCAACTGGTGACCCAGACCATGTCTCCACAGAGCATGAACTTGGGAATACATGCATAATGGTCTGCATGAAGACCTCATTCCATGGAAGACGATAGTTGGGTTTTAAACCAACCTCTTCAGGATCTTCGACGGACAGGCCTAGCAATGAGTATACCTTGTCATGTAGCTTAGTTGCCTTGTGAAAGCGGTACATGTCAATCAATTCACCTATAGCAAGTGTCCCACGGGAATCAATTTCATATCTTGGTCGGAGAAACAAGCCCTTAATCAGGTGAAGGACTGGGTAGATGAAGGTTGGCAGAGAGAGTGGGGATTTTTCGAGACCTTCACAGAAAACATGCCCATTTATATCCACGGAGCCACAGAGGATGGAAATGCATCGGGCGACACCAACCTCCTGGAGTACCTATAATAATTGGTTAGATATGCATACATATAAAGCTTATTCAATGCTTCCTTACCCATGTACGTTGGAACCAATCGCGCTGTAATAATCTTGAACATGGATCCAATAAGCTATCATCCAATAAGCTATCATCGCATGGGATACTAGCTGCTGCCCAGCGCTGAATAGTTTTGAGTGCTTCATCACCATCCCGCATAGCCTCTCCAAGCCAGACAACAACGCGATCAGCTTGTGCATAAATTGACCGCATGAGAGGGATCTGCTCGCTCTTCTCATCATCATCCTCTTGATTAATACATATTGCATCAATCCATAATATTCTCTCCAGCTGATTGTCTCGGAGGTGTATCAAGGCTGTGTAAAGGTTCCGTGTAACATGAAGCTCACATCCATTCACAGTTATTGTATGTGTCTCACTTTGGCTGCCCCATACGTAGGACAACGCCTCATAGAGATGCTTTCTACCAGTGCTCTCTGGCAGTATATAGGTGAAGAGCTCGCATCTTATCGGGGTATCGTCTTTTTCGGATGGTAGAAGACGGACGAGGCGTGTAGAATTCGGTCCGAGCTGAAGCTCGGAGTAGTTAAAAGGGGCCATTCTCCCCACTTAAGTGGTGTATTTTGGGTTTACGTTTGTTTAGCAGTGTGGAGTATATATTTTTTTTCTTATTTTCATTTAGCGAGATACATCAGGTCGGCTCAGGACTAAAAGATGACATATATGGGTGTTGTAACATCCAACCATGCTCGATCGGGTTTATAAGGAAGTATACTTACCCCTCATTGTTACTAAATGCATGAGTTGGCATACATGACGTGGCCAGGATCAACATCGACTCGGATTAATGATGGCCCGATTGAATGTTATCATAGGACCATAGCATCTAACTAAATGGTAAGATCAAACAAGACACACAAATTTCTGCTTACGCCTAATTATTTCAATGGTTCCCCTCCACACGCAATATTCCTAAACCTGGTTCCCTTACTACTAAAATAGCAGTAATTATACTAATCCACTGTTTTGTATAGTAAAGCATATCTGACAAGATTCCTAAATTAGAATTCTAATACATGCCTTGTCTTCCTGCCAACCTGAATGGTACAACGAGATATTACAAAGTATATGAATCATAATATGTCTATATAGCTCCGGTGCTTTAAAGCTATAAGCATCTATTAGATGTCCATATTAGTATAATCAAAAGTCACTGCATTCAAACAGTTGTCAAAACGCTTTTTGCATACTTACACAGGCAGAGATAAGATAGACAAAATCAATCAGCGGAATTTGATGTCATTCTACACAAACAAAACAGGTAAAGAATTGTATGTCCTTACCCAAAAAGGCAAGGGACCAGGCTAGGAACATTGCAAGTGGACAGGGACCAATTGAGGAATTAGGAGTTTCAACTTATTCACGGAGTAGACTGTATCCAAATCCGAACTAGGACCAGGCTATACCTGCCCTCTATCGTATTCGTATCCTCACTGAAACCGAACGCACAGATCTCATACCACTAGTTACTAAAATATGTACTTATCTCGGATATATACATCGCACCATTGCATCCATCCACCCGCCCAGCCCGGTTCTTAATCACTGCAAATGACTGTAGTCTAGTAGAAAATAGTCATCAACACACATTCTCCACATGCAAAAACACCCCCGGCAATCCAGACCCTTTACAAACAGCCAGATGATCCGACACCCGGACCACCGCCTGTCGCACGGAAACGGTTAGTCCGATGGGTCCGCAAACAGCAACAGCTATTTCGCCTCTAGCTTGCAAGACGGCGTCCTCGATGTAACCGTCGAACGAAGGTCTTCCCTGCGCGAAGGAGATTCTTGGAGGTCCCGAGGTTTCGAGGGCCGAATCTGGATCCGTGCAGGGTGAAGAAGGGGCTATTTGTTCAATTTTGTCGACGTCGTCACTGTTGTTAGAGCAGGTGCAGGGATCTGTGCAGGCACAGGTCTGTTTTTCATTGTTGGTTTTGCTGTCGGTATCTGGGAGGCAAACAGAGTCTTGTGTTATGAAAATTTTCACCCGGATCTGGATATTTGTGTGCTGCAGCTTCTGCATCGCGGCTTCAAGCTCGGCCAGAACCCAGGACGCTTGGCGGCTTTCCTTGATTACCCAGATGAAGAGGACTTGGCGGAGAGGCAATGGCCCCTTTGTGGAACGGTGTGCGACGTGGAGAAGCTGAGATAGGGTGAATGTTACACCTGTGCCACCTGCGAGGAATAGGGCGGAATCAAAAGATGTGAAGTCTGGAGCGGAGCTTGCGTAGGGACCATCGAGTAGAGCGGTGTATGAACGCTTGGTTTGTGGGGATTCGACGTCTTTGGAGCAGTTGCTGGTGGCTTCTGCGGTGTTGATCAGCTTTCGCGTGAAGCCCTTGTGGGCTCTTAGAAAAAGGACTAGTTCGCCGTCGTGGGACGATGGTATGGATGAGATGGTTGCTGGGTGTGAGAGCTGGAGCCCTAAGCGCGGGAGAGATAGAAGGATGTGCGACCCGGGCTTCCAGTTACGGATCTTGCGAGCAGTAATTCGGACCTTGGTGGCGCCGCCTTCCAGGGGTTCTAGTATGGCTCGTGCGGGGCGAGAGTTGATGTAGCTGTAGTAGAAGGATCGCAGGATTAAACCAGCGACGTAGATACCGGCGGTGACAAAGACGTAGCGCTGGGCGTTTGGGGCTGGGCTGGTGTCCAGATGATAGGAGAGGGCGATGATGAAGCCGAAGAACGTGATGATGTGTTGTACGACGAAGAACTCGTAGCTCATATGTCGGAAGGGGGCTAACGTTGTGAGATTCATCCATAGGATGAAAGCGTAGGCGGCGATACCCTTTGTGGGACAGTCATCTGTGTCCCACTCCAGTCTACTTATATGATAAATATCCCACCCATGATTTTGAAAGGCGAAATGGAAAGTCGAGAGCAGCAGGAGCCCTCGAGATACCCAGCGATGGTAGATGTTCAGTCGGACATAGGGTATGCCGCAGAGCATACCGATCAGGTTTCTTTTGCCGGCCAAGGCTACAAGGAGGGGAATCTGAGCAGCTGCAAGCCATCCAGCGCGGACTCCTAGAAACTGCCAGTACCCAGCGCCTGCAACATCGTTGTTGACGAACTCCAGAACGATGATGAAGACAAAGTATATGAGGATGATATATATCGGTCCGAATGGCGGGATCTTGAACCAAGGTGACAACGCACGGGGGGTCCACTGGAGATAAGATGGCTCCCGAACCAGCGCTGTGGTAGTTGCGAGTGTGGTCGATGTAATATTGGCAAGGCAAGACTTGTAAGTTATGCTTGGATAGAACCTTTCCGCGACGCCGAATTATTAGCATCATATCCGAACCAAGTCTCTAAAAACTCAATATGCTTACTCACCTCAAACGTTGAACAAGTGAGTACACCCTGTTGATGACCGCCACCACGACCAGCAGAACAATAACCCCATACCAGAAATACTCCGCATAGAGTGCCCCTAATATAGGAAGATACTCCAGGTGCTTGAGCTCATGCAGAAACGTCTCGACCTGGGTGATATTAGCAAAGTCAACGTCGGAGGCGTGCAAGACGCCGTAGTACGTCCCTCCGCTCATACCCTCCATCTGCATTTTGGCAGACGGGTCACCGAGGCTGTGACGAAAATCAATTCACAATCTTTGGTGCAGAGGCAGTTGCCCGACCATGTTCTTACTTATAGGGCAGAGGGTTCTACTGGATGATGGATCATATTCCCGCCCCACCTTCGGAGCTTAGCCTTTCTAGCGCCGATTACGCCTTGTCGATATCGTAATAATCTGCTCACAGCACAGTTCTCTTCCATCCTATGAGATTGTTCTACGAAGCACATTCTGACGAGGACGCAGTTCTATCGTGGTGGCATGACCAAGCTGCATAATATACGCTCTCTAATTTGTTCAAAAGATGTATTGTCAAGTTGATGTACTTTACCAGAAAGATAAGAACCGTACAGCCAAGCGAGTGAAGTCCGTGCGAAGAGGCACCTGGAAGCATCCATACACCGATCGCTATTAGCTATTCCATAAAGAGGATCCTTGAATCACATGGAACAGCGGCATTAGCCGGTTTCCAATGATTGGGGTATCTATTACTTCTCTTCTATATAGGAAGGGACCGGCTGTATGTTAATAGTCACAGAGACCTCGTCATTTACTGAGGATGCCAGCCTCGCGAATGAAGCTGCATCAAGGTGGTCTGCTCCTTTAAAGAAACGAAAGGTATAGCTCTCACTATATGGTTTCAGCGCATTATGCTGTATAAGTATCCCAGAATTCTGTCCGATATCAAGGCGAACCTGCCCCTTTATCCTGGGGTCGTTATGCGACCGAAACCAAAAATTAATGTTCTCGCAGAAGGTAAGTCTCGAGTCTTCTCTTGTGAACGCTTCAAGATAAACACTCAGCAGAGAGGGCATGGAAGTGCGCTCTTTGAGTAATCCCACAACATCTAGGAGTAATGCAGTGATGTAATGGAATCCAATGTCGGTGATCTTGAGTGTCTTGAGTGAGGCAGGAAAATGGTCAATGAAGGATTTTGGATGACCCTCATATGTACGTTGGTCTGGAAGCCCTGTAAGATTTACATGTGGTATAGTGAGATGCTCCAGAGCACACAGATCCTTGAGTGACGACCATCGGAAAATACTCATCTTGAGGCGATCGCACTCGAGCCCTTTCACTCTAAGGCCTTGCCGTAATCTTTCATCCAACCGAATAGAAAGGGACTTCAGGGTATCCTTTACCATCAGGAGGACTTGGCGTGAATAGTCGGTGACTGTTATTCTAGGTGGTTTACGCTTCACCTGACTTATCACAAGATCAAGACGCTCGAGATTAATCGATTGTCTGAACCATTGAATCACTTTGTTGGAATATATTGACGGCCAAATAGTAACCTCTTTGACTGGACAATTTGTAATAATGAACTTGTCGTGACGCAGGCACTTTTCGAGATCTTGTTCATAATCCCAAAAGTCAAAATGTCCGCACACACTGACATGGTTGAGAGCCGGAAAACAGAGCGGGTACAGTATATGCTGTGAAGTAAGCAGTGTTTGTGCTGAGATCTGCCTGCGGTTTTGGAAGAGGAAGAGATCTTTGAGACATTGAAATGGAGCAGCGTGAATTGGTGGTTGTGGACGAAAAGCTGCTGATCTCCAGATTCTTGCTAGGTACGTCTCTGTCAGATCTGAAAAATCATTGTTCTTAAGAATGACCTTCAAAGTCGTTAGACATGTCAATTTAAGTGAGCGTTGCGCAAGCCCATGCGTCTTTAGATAAGCTCTCCAGACCATCCCACCACACCCATTCATCACATCCCAGTTCACATAATGCAGCCACAAGTTCATCAATGAAGGGCTTATACTCTTTGCGCCTTGGGGGGAGTTCATCCTTGCCGTAGTCGTCGTACCCCCCTATCCTGAAAGCGAAGTGACGAACAAGACTCGCCAACTCAGGCGAAGAGCACAGTCGTCGAATGAGATCAAACTGGACGGGTGTCCAGATGCTTGGTAGGGTGATAGAGGAATAGAGACGTGGTGTAAACAGCGTGTGGAATTCGACAGAGCTTTCAGTCAAAGCCCTTTGCGTGGGCTTGTCATCTACAAAGGTCCCGATCATCTCGAGAATTTCGGTTGGCAAGCGCACCATCTTGTCGGACTCGTATGACCCGGTGTCTCATGCAAATACAGCGTGCTGAGACATGCTAGAAACTTCGAGTTGCGCGTTATATCCCCAAATCAAGGATTACCTGATTTGACTGTCAACAAGAATTGCGAATGGAAGTTACCTTATGTTAAGCTAATGAAAATGTAGCCATCCTCTTTAATCGTAAACAAACGGCTTGCGAGATGGCAAACTCCCTTAAGCCACGGCGAGCTCCGTTTGATACTTCAGCAGGAGCAATATTACTGGTCGCAAGGCTTCCTCATCATGTTTTCACTGGCTCGGAGGATCCAAGTAGTGTAACTCACGTCTGATGGGTTACAAACATAGTGTGTCAGAAATAACCAACTACCGGAATCTACCAAGTCTGGGCTCTTCGCTGTTATGCTTGTTTACAATCGGCACGCCAACTGCGGAGTTCTAGAGCTTGAACTTGAATTACCAAGCTATGAAGGCATAGCCCTACGTTGTATCGCACGTAGCTGCAGGCTGGCCAGCTCTCCAACCTCTCCGAAAACAGAATATAGGGATTCGACTCTAGTGAAACTGCGCGTTACGTTGGCAATCAAAGGCCGAGCTTCACCCGGGCCGGTCGCCAGGAAGCCACAATTCAATTTGTAAACAAGTTAAATGTAAGGAAATTATTTTGTTTTGGTCTAGTGGATAGTTGATGGTGAGACTGTAGCCTCTAGCAGAGTCGTAAGGGGCCAGAGTAGGAAATTCACTCCACCCCTTGCACACGATCGGGCAATCTTTAACAACACCGTCGAGTTCTCGGGATCTTTCTCCGCTACTGAATTGCCGAATTTGAGATTGAAAGATCGATAGAGAATTTATTGTCTCAAGTACGATGAACATACGATATATCGTATTTACAGCATGCACTGTCGATTAGCCAATGGCCAGGAACGTTCCTAGGAGATGTGAAGGTGGGCACTGCTAGTTAGTTATGTTTGTGGGGGTAGTTCATTAAAATGACGAGGCGTGGACAGCGTAAGCCAGGCCATCTTGGCTTATGAAGGTTTGAAGAATCCCGATTCAAGCCAGGATGGAAGATGAGGCATTCATGTACGAGCAGACCACCAGCCGACACCCTCACGTGACTGAAACGTCCATAACTCGGGCCCTGCCATCCAGGGTCTACGTGTTTCCCTCCAAGGTTGCGGGTCGGCATGTGTTCTGCGGCATGCTGTCTCTCATCCGGTACCTTCCAAGCCTCCCGCCGAGCTGTCTGCAATGATCAGCAGGCCACCAGACTACTACTATACGTGTGACACCACGGATGTTAACATGACTGTTTGTCTCGCTCCTCCATTCTGCACCTCAAGTCCGTTTCCTGTCGGGATTTGATTTCAACCTTTTTATTGGCCTAGTTATATCCCACATCTCGCATCACAATGCATCAGAGCGGATTTGCCTGCCCATTGGAAAGGGGTAATGTCCACATTGAACCTTCTCCGAGTGGATCTAGGCCAAGCGGAAAGGAGGATAGTTTAAGGAAGCAAAAAAAAGCAAAACATCTGTCCCGACCACATAATTTGTCAAACTTGAAATGTTGTCTTGTGCAATACGCAGTGCCTTCCATTCCCTGAATTGGACCCAATGCCCAAGTATGCGGATTCTATGGCGGCGGGGATTGACTGGGCCTGCCATGCCTCGGCCCTGTCCTGGTATGCAGGTGCAGGCTGGGCAAGTCTTCGGGCTCATAACCATGAATGGTTTCATTTAAGTCCGGCCATCGCCTCTTGTATTCATCGTCCTGAACCAGGCTACCGACCTGGGCCATTTGTTCTTCCTCTCGCTCAGGTCCTGTCAGACTGTTCCGATCCTAACGAGACAGTATACGGCCTGTTCGTTCGGATTGAATGGATTTGCTTCCTGTCGAGCCTTGATTTCTGTTGTGTAATTTCCCCTACACCACCCTCAAAAGGTCTCAACCATGGCCTCCCCTACCGTCTCCGTTCTTGTAACTATATTATGCATCTTTTCACTTCAAGTATGGGCAGTGCCCCATGGAGGATCGAGGAATAGCTCAGCCTCCCGTGATATGTCGCCGTTACAGCATTTTCCTCCAATTAATTACCAACCCAAGCCCTCGTGAGTCTTGTATTTTCCACTTTGTCTCATATCACGTGTCTACAAGTGCTGACTGAAATAGCGGAATTCCTTACACGATAAAGAACCAATCTGCGCAACCATGGCTTTATCGAACAACCGCCCCCATAACTCATTCAGCACTGGCTGAAGAAGATTCTCTATGCACGTCATCCAGTAACTCGTCTGGGTACTGGTATGAACAGATTGATCATAATGGACAGTCATCCTTCATGGATTCGAAGTACAAAGACAACTATAGTGTCTTCCGCAATGTTGTCAAGGATTTTGGCGCGGACAATACTGGACAGAAGGACGCAGCAGCAGCTATCTCAGCTGCAATCAAAGGTATGGATGAGTCGATCAATCACTTTAAGCCTTTTCTAAGACAGAACATCACATAGCTGGACCGTCAAATGGACCTGACCGCAGTTCCAATTCCATGGGTACTACTGGACAACCTGCTATCATCTACTTGCCAGCAGGAACGTATCTTATGAAGTCATCTCTGCAGCTGTACCTTGGGACTGTCATTGTAGGTGACCCCACGAACCCTCCAGTCCTCAAGGCATCATCAGATTTCGCGGACGATCATATCATCTACGCCAAGGATCCCAACTTTGGGGGTACGATCAATTTTTACCTCGGAATTAAGAACATTATCATCGACTCGACCGGGGTCGGGGCTGATAAATCCATCACTCTTCTTGATTGGACCGTTAGCCAGGCGACTCAGCTCACCAATGTCGGGTTCAATATGCCTACAAACACTGCCAAGCACGTCGGCCTAACTACACAATACGATTACAACAGTAACTTGATTCTGGTAATTGTGCTCTCTACTTTTATGATGACATAGCGCTGACAGCTTACAGAATGACCTTTGGTTCAAAGGCGGCGCAACCGGCATGAAGTTGAGTGGCCAACAATGGGTATTCAAGAACATCTCATTCAGTGGTACCACTACGGGCGTTCAGGCTGGAGGGACCGATATTGTTTTCTTGGGCTGTCGCTTCGAGCAGGGTACCCTGGGAATTGACGCGCAAGGCACATCCGGGTCTCTAACCGTCGTCGATACTACCGGTGTCGGCATGGGTACTCTTATTTCGTCATCTAGTTCGAACACTGCAGGAAATTCTATCGTCCTAGACAATGTTCAGAATTCAGGCGTCACGGTGAAGATAGGAGGACAAACCACGTTGAGCGGGAATGTTGCCAACACTTGGGTACATGGACATTTGGTAAGTTAATGCAGTGCGCCCCCTGACCAAGGAAGGCAGGTTGATCTGACTCAAACATTAGTATACTTCCAACAATGCCAAGTTCCAGTCCCAACAGGGCCAAACAGTTACTACTTCCCGCTCCTCATCGCTTTTGTCAGGGAAAAACTATTTTACCATGGCGCCGCCGACGTATAAAGAGTATAGCACTGGACAGGTCCTGAATATTAAGAATGTTCCTGGGATTCCGGTTTATGGGGACGGTGAGACTGATGATACTCGGAACATTAACCTCATTTTGTCCCGCTACAAGACATCTTGTTCGCTCATGTATTTCCCCGCCGGGACGTACATTGTTACGGATACCATTTTCGTGCCCGCTGGTACCCGAATTATCGGTGATGCATATGCCTCGACGATCAGTGCCGTCGGAAGCAACTTTGAAGATGAGTCTGCTCCTCGCGCCATGATCCGGGTAGGGTATCCGGGAGATGTGGGTGTTGCGCAAATTAGTGACATGGTGTTCACTGTGGCAGATGTTCTGCCGGGCTGCAAGTTGGTAAGACATAATCTCTTTTGGGTCTCTGTATGACGGTCGCTAATATGTCCTTCTGCTGTAGGTTGAGGTCAACATCGCTGCCAGGTCGCCTGGGGACGTTGGCTTCTGGAACTCGCATTTCCGCATTGGTGGAGCGGCGGGTAGCCAAGTGGAGAGTTTATGTACAGACGACCCCAATGACTGCAAGGCAGCCTGGGGGCTCCTCCACCTAACCAGCACATCATCTGCCTACATTGAAAACATGTGGGGATGGACAGCCGATCACGATCTCGATGGGGACAACCCGCAAACCATCTCCACCGGCCGTGGGCTACTAGTGGAAGGTACAGCCGCGACCTGGCTCATTGGCACAGGATCCGAGCACAATACACTCTACCAGTACAACTTTCAGTATGCCCGGAACGTCTTCACTGCAATGCAGCAGAGTGAAACACCATATTGGCAGGGAGCAGGGAGCCGCGCTCTCAACCCAGCCCCATGGCAGTATCTCGACAGCAGTGATCCAGACTTCAGCAACTGCGCTGCCAATGATAGCAAATGCCGCATGGCATTGTTTGAACGTATTTATGGCTCGTCCGACCTTTTCCTCTACGGTGGCTGCAACTGGGTCTTTTTCAACAACAACGGTGATTGCAGCGGTGACTGCCAGACCAATGCGATTGACATATCCAATTCAACCTCCATATACTTGTATGGAACAAATACGAAGAGCACGACCAATATGGTTCTCGAGGGAACCAAGGTCATCGCGACTCAGAGTGACAATGCCGGCGGTTGGGGAGGAGTCATTGCCGGATATTTGTATGATTCGTAACGGCAATGACTGGGGTACATATGAGTATTATTCCTATCCATAGTACTAATATTTAGTTATAGACTGGAGCACATGATATTTACTAATACAATGGCCGCAATTCGGTCGTATTTCCTGGTGTTTAAATGGTTTAAGATTTTATCATTTAAAGTAGATGTATAGGCGGTGCCGATCTAAATATATTTCTCCAAAATGTTAGTCTGTGGAGTCCGGAGTCTACATGCATTTGTGATGTTGGCTGTACTAACAATAATCCTAATCACGCATTTGTTACTTACACAAATAAACAACTTGGACCCCCTGGAAAACAACCTTCTCACTATCACAATATGAGGTGATGTGAACCGTGGGTGGGAAACCAAGGGTCTGAGTGGATCGGGCCGCAACCTACGATCGGGCGGTGGCTCTCAATCCAAGGCGATCCATCCATCAAGGGCCAACTCAACCCCCGTCACACATCCTTAGTCTCCCTGACAGTTTGAACATCATGTCTCGTCGACAATATCGTCCAATCAGTGATGACCATGTCGATGATCCCAAGGGCTAAATAGGCACTAATGCCCTGTGCTGTCCGATCGGCCCTTTGCTCCTTGGGCTTGTGGTGGCTGGGCCCGAGGAGGCTGGGAGACATAGTCGGCCGTATAACCAACCACCCCAAGCCGTGATACCAGCCCAATTCAGCATCGTCCCTTGCCTTTTTGTTTGCTGCACTTGCCTCTTAATACCTCGTGGGCAGGTACAGGGTCTGCATCTGGAGGAATATTCATCGGACACATCCACAATCCGCACTGCAAGTGAGCTGTTCACCGCATACATTCCTCGGTTGCATTTCGGCCGCCGCCATGCTCGCTCCGGGCTCTGGGAATGTGAGTCTCAGAACTGTCAGTTGTAAGTTTACTCTGCATAACCTTGGCACCCAGCCAAGGAGTAAAGCATGATGCGTCTTCGAAATCAGCCTGACCGATGACTGATCTCCTCACAGCTAGTAGACCACAATTAATGCACACCCAGTCACAACAGTCGATCGCCGCCTCCGACGACTACTACTCCTTCTCAAGTCCTTCCTCAAGTGCAAGATCCCGAGCCAGCGGCAGTCGACTCACCG
Source organism: Aspergillus piperis CBS 112811 (assembly GCF_003184755.1). Classification (NCBI taxonomy): domain Eukaryota; kingdom Fungi; phylum Ascomycota; class Eurotiomycetes; order Eurotiales; family Aspergillaceae; genus Aspergillus; species Aspergillus piperis. The sequence continues at coordinate 121,050 of NW_020291624.1, read as the reverse complement.
TGGCGCGGTATGCGACACCAAACTCTCATCCTCCGTCTCGAACACCGTCTCCTAGCATCTCTCGAACGAATCTGGCCCCGCAGCCCGCTGGTGCACGATCGGAGCATTCTTTGAACGTCCCGAGCGAGAACAGGAATTTTGTTACACCCCCTTCTCAGACAATACGTGCAGTTGAGGAGGAAGATCCCGAGCCCAGCCCCATGTCAGATACCACGAGTCGCCGGGAACCCAGTGACAGCTATGCGGGGCGGCCGCCTACTCCTGGGGTGGATGACTCGCCATACATTCACTTCGCCATCAGTCAACTTACGCGTGACGAGGAAGTTGCTGGGCCCAGACGGCGAAGTTCGCTCGCTAGCAATGACAGTCCTCTCGAGCCACTACTCTGGGATGAGGGATTGGGCTGCTTCATTCGCTCGCCTGGTCAATCGGCAACACCACCAGCACGGCCACCGCAACAATCATCCGACTCTATTGGGAGGGCACCTCAAAGCTCGGTAGATCCAGAATCGTTTGTCGCCGTTGAACCCCCGCATGACAGTCTATTGTATCCGCCATTGGACTATGTGCCTACAGTCTTGCGGTCATGGGCACTGGCTGCCATAATCATCTGTTGCCTGCTAATGATTGCTGGAATAAGCTTCTGCAATGTATGGTCGCGGCGGCATGATGGGCTCTGGGACTATACTGGACTAGGCGGCTCGCATTACTTTGTGATGCAATTCCTACCCCAAATTCTGGGGATGGTCATCACTATCTGGACGTTTGTGATCCAAGCGGCAGTGTACAGAATCATGCCGTTTGCCATCATGGCTTCAGAGCGGCCGCTTGGTCATGTCCTCCAGAGCCTGCCTATCTTATCACGGAACTTTCTGGTCCCAGACTTCTCCTACTTCCGGCATGGCGAGGGAATAGTTGGTTTCACTTTGTTCACCATGTGGCTGTCGAACTTGATCACCCTACCACTGTTGAGTTGCCTCTTCCAGGCTAAATGGTACTTGATCGATGGACAGGGGACGTGGCGGTGGGCCTCAGTTTCGGCGGTTGGCTGGACCCTCGTGGCCATCTATGCGTTGTTGACCATTGGCCTGCTCCTGCTCATGTTTCGTTTTGTACGCACATGGTCGGGATTGATGTGGGACCCTGTGAGCTTGGCCGATCTGATTTCAATCATTCAGCGATCGAACATCTTGCACGACTTTGAACAATCCGAGACATTGCCAGATGTAGGCGAATCGCTCGACCCGCGATTCTTGCGATTGGGCTACTGGAAACTATCAAACCGTGCGGATATATTCTACGGAATCGGTGAGGTAGATGCACCAGTTCGGACACCATCATTGCACCGCAAGGAGAAGAATCTTCAGATGCAGTCACACGGCCTGTCAAGGGTCTCATTTGACGTTGAGCAGCATGGCCTCGCAGAGAAGGAAGAGTACTATCAACACCTGTATTCGCCAGCTATCCGTTATCGCTGGATCCCATGGTTCCTTCGCGATGGCTTTGTCGTTCTGTGGACGATAATAATTTGCGCCTTGTTTATTGCATTCGTGTTGGTCAGCTTCATCCACAATGCGATTAAAGACGGATTTCCTCCGCGTTTGCCAACTCTGCCGTCTACTGGTGCATTTTCCTCTTCCAACTTCTGCTACAGTTTCGTTCCTGCCTTGATTGGAAATGTCCTTTTCCTGGCATGGCAGCCTATCGATGTCTATTTCCGTGCGCTGCAGCCGTTTGCAGCTCTAGCTTCTCCGACCGGTGCTCGAGCCGAGCAGAGTCTCTTATTGTCTTACACGTCCTGCTTTCCCTTGCAGGTGACACTCGCCGCAATTTTAAACAAGCACTACAAGGTGGCCTGGATCTCATTCGTGAGTACGATGTCCGCGGCGATCCCTATCTTGGCTGGAGGGATGTTTATCGCCCTGTACCACCCGTCTGATGGGACGATCCTGATCTCTGCTCTGATGCCTGCGTTCTATGCCATCGTGGCTTTCTGTGCACTCTACATGGTGTCTTTCCTGTGCATATGGCCCCGCCGCTGCCGCCGCTTGCCACATGACATTAGCACTTTGGCTGATCAGATGAGCTTTTTATACCAAAGCCCATTGCTAGCAGACAAGATCCTGCGCGAGCCTAGGAGCAAGGCGGATCTGGTCACCCGACTGGTCGTTGCCCCTCCTGGCGACCGAGAGCATTCCATGTACGGCTTTGGAATCTATGTGGGTCGGGATGGCAAGGAACATCTCGGAATCGATCGTTTCGACCGTCCTGGCCGGGCCGATATGTTAATCACTACCGGCTATGCACGATAGGATGCTACTGAGGTGTCCTGAGAAAAGTATTCTTGTACGATGACTGGGTGGTTGTTTGCTGCCTGATTGCATATATGCGGCTTTAGCCGCAGATCTTCATGTTTGCGATGAATTATGCGTTATGAACATACCCTTCGACTTTTTCAAGATGACGCCTATTAATGATAATACGGTATAGCGATGTACTTATGATTAGATGATGATGTTTCATGATTTATGTTGTCTTTCTTTGCTTTCTGGGAATTGTGAACTTTACGATGGAATTTTGTACTTGATATCCTCAACAGCGTTGGTGGGCGATGGGCCCTTTACATGATCAATTGATATTCAGCTTAACATGACTTTCACTTCTACATGCTTATGTCTAATTGTGTAGCATTCAATGCACGACTATGCGAACACCTAAAATCTTATCGAACGATAAGGTACGCTGACTCATGCGCCACGTGAGCGACGATAAGGCGATCGGCTGACACCTGACAGGCCCGATTTCCTGACGGCTTTGGTCCCGCAACGCTGGATCTGTGCGACAACTAGTGAACATGCAAGCCCTGGCAGCCAGACAATCCAGTGGATCGGCCATCAAACTATGTGCTTGCTAGGAACCGTTCCAGAAGTGCTAGTACTTGTGCTTGTGTGGAACCACTATCCGAATCCGACTGCATACACCAACGATTAGTCCGAGACCAATCTTACCGCCTGATCGGAAAAGCAATTTACATCATGGTATACGGCGGGAAGCCAAGCACGGGGTGCCAGAACTGTCGAAAACGACGGATCAAGGTATGCGCACGGAACCATCTAGTAGTATATTGCTAATCATGTAGTGCGATGAAACTCGTCCACACTGCAGAGCATGTGTTCGGACAGGCCGGACATGTCCTGGCTATCCGCACCCTTTCGATGTCATGTTAAGAGACCAAGTAGCTTTCCACCGCAAGAAGCGAGACACATCTAGTAGAGTGTCTTCTCCAAAGATGAGAGTGGAATCGGTTCGATCCTCGCCTGCTCCGGTATCATCCAGCGATGCTTTGATCAGCACCAACTTTAGCGCAGATCTTCCGCAGACCGGACCACTACTGCGCACTGCGCAGGAGGAGGTCCCAAGGGCGTTGGTTTTGCCGACTGATGATACTGTGACTGCAATGTTCTTCAATTCGTACATCTACTCGCCTCGAGATCCATTAATCCTACGCGGGTTCATGGACATCTTGCCTGATGTTTTCTGCTATACTCAGCCTGGCTCTCATTTACATGTCGGCACTTTGGCCGTGTCGTACTTCTCCGTGGCTGCATGGACGGGGAATCGGTCTTTTCTGCAGACAGCACAGCAGTTGTTTGTCAAGGCTATTGCAAAGACGAGGGAAGCGTTGCAGGGTGACATCACTCACACTGTGGATGATATTCTTATGACCATTCTTCTCTTGTCTACTTATGAGGTATGTCAACACTGAGCTCTGTACGATGATAGCTAATATGACGGCAGGAGTTCTGCGCTATCAAAGAAAACAGACATCCAAGGAGGACACATCTACGAGGTGCTGTCGCTCTCGTGAACAGCAAGCGGCCGGAGCAGCGATCTTCGATTATATCGCTGATCTTAGAGAATGCGGTCCAGGTCCAGCTGGTATGTATCGTAGCCTTTCAGCCAGCCGTATACTAACTAAAACAGATCAAATCATCCAAAGGGCTGGCCTATCCGACCATGCAGACGCCGAACCAATGGCCCCTATCTCCAGCAGCACCACAATCAGCATCATCCCAGCTTCTAATGATCACCTCTGAGCTAGTCGGTCTCCGCCAAGCATGGGATAGATTCAACGAAGAAGGCACAAACCAAGTCCAGGACATCCACGACATCCTCGCACGGGCTTACAGCTTAGATGCGAATCTCGAAGCCTGGAAATACGCACTCCCTGAACACTGGAAACCACTCCCTGCGGTCCGAGTCCCCCAGTCCGTCCGGGAAGCCGGCATGTACAAGAACCGCTGCGACTGCTACACCGACCTCTGGATGGCCGGAACATGGAACTTTTACCGGGATTCCCGGATTGTCGTGCAAAACATCATACTCCGCTGTCTGCAGATTCTACCCGATGGTGTGATGCTGGAGCAAATACAGGAGACTATCAACCTGATTGAGACTCTCGCTCTTGACATCTGCGCCACTGTACCATACATTCTCGGCAGCCAGACGATGTCGGTGCATTTTAGCCCGCAGAAGATCGAGTACCCAGAAGCCGACGGACGGCGAGTCACAACGCCTCATTATCCGACTGCTGCGCTCGTGGGTGGATGGATGGTCTCATCTCACTTGTCGAATCTGGAATTGCTGTGTCTGAGCGAGGAGATGAATACATGGATTCGGGCGCAGAAGGAGCGCGTGCTGCAGATATATACATTTGGGGGAGAGGTGAGTCAAATAAGTATGTAATATACATAGCCATCATATAAGTGATTTCGATTCTCAAAAATTCGAATAATATCCATTTTGCCCAGGTATAATCCTAAGATGGTTCTAGACTCGGATAAGATCACATGACCCTGACTTTCCCGATTGGTCATCATCTCCGCAGAATCTCCAATCGCAGACAGTCAGACTCATCATTACTCTACAGGACATAAACCAAACGTCCTCTCAAACCCCATTACTTTATACCATTGTACCTCCAATCTCCTCTACAAACCGCAATTGTCACCACACCCACGGCCACAACGCCCACCTCACCATACAACCACCACCATCACCACCAAAATGCTCTTCTCCTCTCTCTTCTCCTCATCCTCCTCCTCCTCCTCCACCACAACCCCCCAAGAAACTCCCTCCTTGACACCCACCACTTCCGAACCCCCCTCCACGACAATGACAAGATCCCCCTCGGACGAATTCAACCCGCCGCTCCCGGCCCTCTGGACGCCCAAAACGAACCTCAAGCTCCTCCTCGGCGGCCTCGCCTTCTTCACATTCAGCATCTACAGCACGCGGCGGGCCATGAACCGGAAATTCCTCGCCAGCATCCCACCATACTACACGAGCAGCGTGTACCACAAGCCGAACGTCAGCGGCGGGGCGGAGGCATTCGAGGCGCTGCATCTGGCGACGATGAACGTGCTGTCGTTCGGGATGATGGGTGCGGGAGGGCTTTTGTACGCGCTGGATATTAATGGGGTGGAGGATATGAGGCGGTTCGTGAGGAAGGGCATGGTGGAGGGGGATGGGGCGTTGATGCGCGGGGAGGATAAGGAGTTGGAGAGGGAGGTGGAGGGGTGGGTTGAGAAGGTGCTTGGGGAGAAGTTTGGGAAGGAGTTGCAGAGGGAGAAGGAGAGGAGTGCTGCCGCTGCGGCTGCTGCTGCTGGTGCCGCTGGGGCGGAGAAGAAGGAGTGAGGGGGTGGATATGATGAAGATAGATACCCTGGTTTTACTGATGATCTCTACTCTTTTCTTGATTGTTTGTTATGGGATGGGTGGATGCTTGTATTATATTGCATTGCGTGCATAAAATCGGTGTTAGGAATTAACTACTGTACATGCTATCGGTCTAGCTGCTCGTATCGTTCTCGTGCTGTTTGCTTCGTCTTCTCCAGGAATTCGTCGTACCGGTTGCGCGTGTTGCGCCCGGCTTCTTCGGTTGCGTCTCCTAGTTTGCTGCCTTGCGCGCCTAGGCCCACGCCCTGGGCGTAAACCTCCGTGGCTATCGGCGCGGTCATGCCGGTACCTTGAGCGCCCAAGCCGGCACCGGTCCATCCCATCTTGCTGAGCAGAGATGCTCCCTTTGATGTGGTCTGTACTGGAGGCTCCTCTTCCTTTGGCGGGGGCGGAGCGGGTCGGTTCTTCCCTGAGGGCTTGGAGCCGAACGCCTTGCGCCGCTCTCGTGCGCGGTCACGATACTCCGTCGGGGCTGGGATGATGCCGTGCTTGATGAGCTTGCCTGTCGCCTTGGCTACCAGTTCTTCGTCCTGAAGATTTCCACGATGGAGTTGACTGAGCCGCTCGTGGCGATTGACTTCTGCTGATGATTTGAACTGGCGCATGCACAAGTAGCAGCAATTGCGGTTGGGATCGGCATAAGATTGGGATGGTGGAGCGGTTGCTTCGGATGGAGAGACTCCGCGGTCTGAGCCATGCTCTGTGCTCTTTTCGTCCGCGTCCTTCTTCTGGATTCCATGCAACTCGGCATGACGGTTGCTCCAGAATTGCAGATGCGATGGGACTGCCATCTTCTTCGCTCCAGCAGCGGCAGCCGCTTCCGCCTTACGCTTCTTTGCTTTATCTGCATCCTTGGACTTTTCGGATTGACCGGCTGGTTTATCGCCCTTGGGATTATCGAGTTCTGCCGTTGATACCGTAAGCTCGTTGGCATATGCCTCTTCATCCCAGTACATAAGTTTCAGCGATGAGTTGTTCAGAGGACTGAATGTGAATTTTTCGTTGCTTGTGGGATTGAGCACCGGAACAAATACACCGGCGTGAATGTAGCTGACCAGAACCGGTCTGGATGATATGGTGAACTTTTCGAACGAGTTCAAACGTGTAATAGCAGCTTGTGCATCCTATCTGGCATTAGAAAGCTTTGGTAGCGTAACAGCGACATGCTTACCTGAATAGTTGCAAATTCGGCGAATCCGTAGCGCCAGCTCTCGTTACTGCGACGGTCTCTCACCAGCAAGACACGACGGATGGAGCCCTCTCTGGCGCCAAGGTTGGAATCACCTGTAGTAGAAGCCACCTTTGCACCCTTCTTTCCATTACCCGGTGCCTCGTTCCCAGATGCAGGACGATACAGCTTGGCAACACCCTTGGCAAGAAGCTCTTCCGTTACCGAAGGTTCCAGTCCGCGGAAGAGCAGGAATTGAGAGGGTTGGTTCTCCGGCGCAGCATCATTGTCGCCATGGTTTTCCACCTTCGGTGCTGGCAACCCAGGAGGACCAGCTGGGCCGGCGTCTATTCATATTAGAATCGCAATACAAGATAGAAGTCGCAGTGAACGTACCAGGCCGGGGCGCTTGACATCTGAAGCATTTCTGGCGAGTAGAGTAATTCACAATTCCACACTGCATCCGTTAGCTCCATGCTTAGAGACCCCCGTGAAACATACCATCATGCAGTTCCAGTCCGCCTCTGCTCTCGCACGAGCACGGTCCTCCCTTTCACGGCTATATGCGATGCGGACCTTTGTGCCGCGGTCGTCCTGTGCGCTGGGACCATGTAGGTAGATCGTAGGAAAGTTGCGCTCAACGAATGCTCGGGATAAGCTTAGATTCCGAAACCTCAAGAATCCAAGTTGTCGGGACAGCTCTGCCACATGTTAGCTGCATCAGAAATAAGCTACATATCACTCACTCGTCTGTCGATCACGAATGACCCGAACGTCATCTAGGCCCTCAACATGATAAAACTCTTTCAACTCGTTGGTAATCTGTAAACCACGTCGACCGGAACCCGGTGACATGCATTCTCAGCCTCTTGCCATTAAAGGTGTTGGGCGGAGCACCGCTCCGAGTCCACAACAAAAATCAAGGGAAAGGAGTTGTCGAACGTCTTCTTCCACCATGTCCACCGGTAGGCCATCCATCATCACCTCTCTGCTTTCATGTCCGTAATGCGGTTGTCGGTTGCGGCGAGGACTGCGGCTGCGGCTGCGACTGTAGCTTCGGCTCCGACTGTGGTATCCCGGAGAGCGATAGCCCTCACGGTCGCGATCCCTATAAGCTGGTCTTCCTCGTCTTGGAGGAGGGGAGCGCGACGAGCGCCGTCGAAAGTCATCGCGATCCCGACTGCGGTAACGGGGTCTGGAGTCGACTCGGTCTCTGGAGTAATCGGGTCTTCTGTCCGCCGCGGGCCCACGGGGAGGCGAGCGTGAGAGATCTTCTCATGTGATTTAGTTAGTAACAGCTAGATCTGAAGAAGCAAATTGACGCTTGTCCAAGGAAAGCATGCGCTCTGTGCTACTGGTTGCGGGGAGGAGAGCGTATACCGCCAGGCGAGCGCGATCGGGATGGCGAACGATCGTCGTACATGCGGCCGTCCCGGTCGTCACGGCGAGGCATAGGTCTATGGGATGGACCAGGCGGATACCTGGCCTCATCCGGATGAAAATGAGACATGGCTGAGGTGATCGGATACAAGGAGATTGATAGTGGTGGAAGGTGAGCGGATCATTGCTTGAAGCCAGAAAGCCCCGGACTCGGCAGAATCTGACCGCCCTGCTGCATTCACGAGCCGCTTATTCAATCTCCATCACCCAATTTGTCACATCCAAATGTATTCACTCTGAATGCATAATTCTCAGTCTTTTCCTGATACTAGACTGAACTCTTGGTGCTATTGCTATAAAAATTGCCCTAGTACTCATTGTCTTATGGTACAACACCACATCAGTCTTCCCAAGTCGCTTCTGCGCAATATCATGCTAATGGCATGGCTTGTCATCTGACCCATAGTATGCTGCTTGGTAACTGTAGAGATAGCATCCATATGACTTCACTTCAGTTCTACGTGTAGTGATCCTAACTGTTCTTTTCCAATGCCAAGTGCAGTTCAGCTCTGACTGTCGGTAGCGAACCTAATCAGGTGGCTTTCCTGGCTAAAGTCTGTTGCTGTTCCTTCGCCAATAACGGTTAAGCCGCGGCCAATAACTTCCTGCTAGCGGCTTTCATTACTTCATATGGCATCCAACTAGGGGTAAACGAACCATAATGGACCGTTGGAACGACGCAGTTGCCTAACTGAGGGTCTCCACTCCAGCCCTGTTGTTAAGAGAGTCTTGGCAGTCAGCAATTCCGCCCTGTTGCTCCGAGAACCCTGTAGTTTATGCAGGATATGCGCTGACTGAAATACTCAGTGGCTGTGCTGGTTCATTGACGTCCTGTCATATCTCACCAGAGGCCATTGTAGAGGTTTCGTACGGAGGTCTACCCAAACATTGTTCCTCGTTCGGAAACCCGGAAGGGTCTGAGTTGCGGGCTGCCCCGTAGGGCTGAGCCTATGCGATGCCAATGAAACCACACAGGAAGATACTATTTTGGATCGCCTCAAATATTATTCTGCTGCCTGACACCACCCCCCAATCAGAATTCCCCGTTTCATGGACCCTGACGGGGTTTCTGCACTAGCTTAGTTGAACGGGGCACAATGCAATCACAACAAAGTCTTCTGTAATGTCTCTGGCAGCACAAGTCAGGGCCGACGATGTCTCCATGCTGCGCCTTGCCTGGCTTGGCCCTGCCACCTCAGATTTTGCTGTGCTCATTTATGTGCTCGGAGATTTTGGTAATAAATAAGCGCTAATAGTGTGGTCCGCTCAACAAGTTCTTATAAATTCCTTCGGAGCACCCTCATTTATCATGCACTGGGGTCTGTGTTATACTAGACGTGTCACTTGGTGCAACCCAGAGCAGACATGAAGTTTAATGCACTCTTTACGGCTCTAGCCGCCCTGGAGTATATCCAAGGTATTTCACCTATCTCGACCACCATCATGCAGCACTAACCCATGCTGACTCGCTCATAGGAGGCGTTGCTGTTCCCACAACCGCCGATCTCACATTTGCAGACGTTTCGCCTCGCGCATTGGACAATGCCCCTGACGGTTATACCCCGAGCAATGTTTCCTGTCCTGCAAACAGACCGACGATCCGCAGCGCGTCAACCCTGTCATCAAACGAGACAGCATGGCTCGATGTCCGACGCAAGCAGACTGTCTCAGCGATGAAAGACCTCTTCGGTCATATCAACATGAGCTCATTTGACGCCGTCTCATACATCAACAGCCACTCCTCCAACATCACCAACATCCCCAACATCGGTATTGCCGTATCTGGCGGTGGCTACAGAGCACTAACCAACGGCGCCGGTGCACTCAAAGCATTCGACAGTCGAACAGAGAACTCAACACACAATGGACAGCTCGGTGGTCTTCTGCAGTCAGCCACATACCTGTCCGGACTATCCGGAGGTGGTTGGCTCCTCGGTTCAATTTACATCAACAACTTCACCACCGTCTCCAACCTACAAACCTACAAAGAGGGCGAAGTCTGGCAGTTCCAGAACTCCATCACGAAAGGCCCCAAAACCAACGGCTTGCAAGCCTGGGATACAGCCAAGTACTACCGCGACCTAGCCAAGGTCGTGGCCGGTAAAAAAGACGCTGGCTTCAACACCTCCTTCACCGACTACTGGGGTCGCGCACTCTCCTACCAACTCATCAACGCGACCGACGGAGGCCCCGGCTACACCTGGTCATCGATCGCATTGACCCAGGACTTCCAGAACGGAAACATGCCCATGCCACTCCTCGTTGCCGACGGCCGTAACCCAGGCGAGACCCTAATCGGCAGCAACTCGACCGTATACGAATTCAACCCCTGGGAATTCGGCAGCTTCGATCCATCCATCTTCGGCTTCGCTCCCCTCGAATACCTGGGCTCCTACTTCGAGAACGGCGAAGTCCCATCCGGTCGATCCTGCGTCCGCGGCTTCGACAACGCAGGCTTCGTCATGGGCACCTCCTCCAGTCTCTTCAACCAATTCATTCTCAAGCTCAACACCACCGACATCCCCTCAGCCCTCAAAACGGTCCTCGCTAGCATCCTCGAAGAACTAGGCGACCGCAACGACGACATCGCCATCTACTCCCCCAACCCCTTCTACGAGTACCGCAACGCGACAATCTCATACGAAAAGACCCCGGACCTGAACGTCGTCGACGGCGGCGAAGATAAACAAAACCTCCCCCTCCACCCTCTCATCCAACCCGCCCGTAACGTGGACGTCATCTTCGCCGTCGACTCTTCAGCCAGTACCTCAGACAACTGGCCCAACGGTAGTCCGCTCGTCGCTACCTACGAACGCAGTCTCAACTCAACCGGCATCGGCAACGGCACTGCCTTCCCCAGCATCCCAGACAAAAGCACCTTCATCAACCAGGGCTTGAACACCCGTCCGACCTTCTTCGGCTGTAATAGCAGTAACATCACAGGCCAGGCGCCCCTCGTCGTCTACCTCCCCAACTACCCATACACGACGTTGTCGAACAAATCGACCTTCCAGCTGAAGTACGAGATCTCGGAGCGTGACGACATGATCACTAATGGCTGGAACGTGGTTACGATGGGTAATGGATCGAGGAAGTCTTACGAGGATTGGCCGACCTGCGCGGGCTGCGCGATTTTGAGTCGCTCGTTTGATCGGACGCATACCCAGGTACCGGATGTGTGTGAGCGGTGCTTTGAGAAGTATTGCTGGGATGGGACGAGGAATAGTACGGAGCCGGCGGCATATGAGCCCAAGGTGTTGATGACGAGTGCGGGCGTGAGGAACTTGGCGGTGTCGAGGTGGGTTTGGGGGTTGGTTCCGGTTGTGCTGGGGGTTTGGTTGATGTGAGTGTGAGTACGGGGGTGTATGCTAGAGATCTTATGGATATGAGGTTACGATAGATCTGAAATTCTCCGGAGATACATCCAGAAGGAATGTAGATAGGAAAGGATTGCATGCAATGCTCATTCATTAAGTCGTAAAAGACTCCAAGTCCAATACCAAGTACTGAGTTACAGCATCATCATCCGATCACTTCGTCCCAAACCATACCAAAATCCCAATCAGTGGAGTGCACTCCTTCTTGCTCTTCCGTCCCCAGTTGAAGTCATTGACCACACCAAAATCCGCCAAGATTCTCTCATGGCAAAGATCTAATTACCTTTCCATCGACACAACCCCCAACACAGCCCATGCCAGCAGCATCCAATCTTGCACGGGGCTGTACGGCTGCAGACAACCTGCGGGAGATTCCAGTCCACAAGGTCAAGAGAAGTTTCTTCGGATTCTTCATCACCATCGTTGACAACCTCATCCTGCTCACCCCGAGGACACTTAGCCATGCAGACATTCTGCCAGCAGCATCCCTTGCATGTTCTCTTGCTGCACATGCCGTCGGTGTGGATAATGTCTGTTGAGGTGGGGAGGAGGTCGATATCAGGCATGGAGTATCCTATATATATATATCAGTCGGTTGTTCAAAGGAAGAGGTTGTTGGGTTGGACTCACTCTTATGCATCTCCGGTGCTGGTGCAACATCATCGCTATCATCATAGACTTCGAGACTGTCATCGTCATAGACATCGAATCCAACGTCAAAATCGACATCACCATCCAAATCGTACCCATACTCCCCATCATCATCAACATCATCATCCCTCTTATCCATATAACAATACGTACAAAGCCCCTTCCGGCAACATCCACCCTTACAAGTCCTGCGATTGCACCTGGGCGGTTTGCCAGGAGATTCTATCACACCCAACTTTCGTCAGCTAACCCATCCTACCCACAAAGAATCAAAGAGAGAAAGAGAGAGAAGAAAATACTAACGCCAAGTAGCATCCCCATCGCCCCGCTTGGCCAAATCATTCGGACAATACGCGAGACAGAGACCGTGGTAGCAGCACCCGTTCCCGCAGTCTCTGTTCGTGTGGCATACCGGGGCGGTGATGTCCATGTCTTCTTCTGTGTGGAGGTTGGATTCTGGGATGTGTTTTAGTGAGTGGGTATGGTAGTGTGGGTGGGTGAGTTGAGAGAGGAGGGTAGGCTACCATCGATGAAACTGCGGACTAGTTCCGTGTGAACGTCATCCTCGTTGTGAAGACAGTAGGCGAGACAGAGACCGTTGTAGCAGCATCCGGTTCCGCAGTCGGTGTCCTTGTAGCACTGGGGGTTGTCTGGTCGGTCAGTATGTTGGTGCGAAGGTGGGAATGTGTTGGGGTGGGCTTACAGATGTCTGTGAAGCTTGGGCTGTCGGCTGGGATGGAGGCTGCTAGGGTAGCCAGGAGGGCGAGGATGAGGGTTAGGTTCATTTTGGATGTGGATTGTAGGATACGATTTGGTGATGAGGTGTTTATGAGGTCAAAAGGGAGAGGAAGGAGAGTGATGGGGGAACAAATAGAGTAATGGTCATGCTGGGGGGATTCGGGGTATTTGAATAGTGTTGTTGGTGTGAATACATGATGGAGATTGGGTGTTTAAGACACGGGATGGCCTATAGTGAAGAGTAGCACAGCCATGTTGGTTAATGGTGTTGATGGGTGGATTGAATGGTAGGCGTGAATAGGGAGGAGGTGGTAGCGGTTTGGAAATCAAGGGTATATAACGCATGTAATGGATAGCATGGGATTGACTTCTTTCAGGTGGTGAGTTGTTGAGTTAAGATGCTCGCATACAGTCTGGTCGCATTGGAGGTAAGAACGTATTTAGTACTTCATCTATGTCCCACAGGAGGAAACATCGGGGAGGCGAGGAGCTCGTGTGATGGCTGTCAATGTAGTACATAGTGTCCTGGGGAACGGACTATTAATAGTAACAGGGTATGAATTTGAGCCTCTTTCACTTGCCGTATATGCCTCGATGTTTGATTATTGAGCTAGTTATGAGGCTTCATCGCAGGCATGAGCTGAGCAGAGCATCGTAAGACTTATAATCAAGAATACTAGTAACTAGAAATGTTCATTCAATGGCCAAGTCTAGAGGCTGCACTATATATCCACCAAGCCTTATGCGCATATAGCATCTCCAATCATAATTTTAAGCCTCTACCAACAGAACAACTGCTTCATACGGGCGTAGAGACCACTTCTGTCCCGAGAACCGCCCCTTCGCCGCTTCAGCGCTTTCATAGGAGTTCAAAACGACGTCCTTGACTCCCTTCACGCCATTGGCAGTAGCATCCCACTCCAATGTGTTTTCAGTCCAATTAGTGAGAACCAGGGCCTTCTGGTTTTCGTACTGACGAGAGTAGGCAAAGATCTCCTGGCTGTCCTTATCTACCAAGTCGTAATCGCCATAAACAAAGATGTCGAGGTATTTCTTGCGCAGTCCCAGGACGGTAGCCCAGTAATGGTAGATCGAGTTCGGGTCATTGACCTGTGCTTCAGCATTGAAGCGGACATAGTCCGGGTTGACAGACATCCAAGGCTTCGCGTTGGGGCCGGTGAATCCACCGTTCGGTGCGCTTGACCACTGCACCGGTGTGCGGCCGTTGTCTCGGGATTTCTTCTGATACTCTTGACGGGCGCTCATCTGGGCCTCGATGTCATCGGGCCTGTACTTGAGAAGTCTATCATTGAGAGCAATTAGTGCATAGTTTCGATATGTAATGAAGAGAAATCATACCGATGCCAGTGGTTCAGGCAGTCAATGTCCTTGTACTCGTTCATGTCCCATTCAATGGGAACGTTCCTCATTCCAATTTCCTGACCCTGGTACACAAATGGCGTACCAGACTGCAGCGCAAGAACCGTCGCAAGCATTTTACCTGCTTCCGTGCGGAACTCCTCCTTTGCCTGTGCATAGCGATCAATCGAGCGCGGCTGATCGTGGTTCTCCCAGTAAAGAGCGTTCCACCCATCATTATTGTACATGAACTTCTGCCACGTCTCAAAGAAAGCCTTCAGATCAGTAAGCTTCCAGCTCCCGGGCTCGAACTTGTCGTAAGTTCCGTGGTCAATGTCCACATGTTCAAAGTTGAAAATCATGTTGATCTCGTTCCGGTCGTAGCGCACAGCGCGAAGCACCTCCTCGGTGTCTCTAACGAAGGGCATCTCGCCGACACTGAAGGCGTCATACTCCTTCAGAATCTTACCCAGATCCGCAAGGTATTCATGCAGTCTCGGCCCATTGGCGTAGTATTTGTCTCCCCACTGCCAAGGGGTACGAGGGTCCTTCACAGGAGCGTCCGGGAAGCGTTGGTCTTTGCTGATGAAGTTGATGACATCCATGCGGAATCCGTCCGCGCCTTTGTCTAGCCAGAAGCGCATGATATCGTGAACCGCCTTGCGGACGGGCGGGTGCTCCCAATTGAGATCGGGCTGTTCTACCGCATAGAGGTGGAGGTAGTATTCCTGCGTGTGCTCGTCCCATTCCCAGGCACTACCTACAAAGTGCGTCAGAACACTCAATAAAAATATAGAATAACCCTAATCTAAGCATCGGACTCACCCTGAAAATGCGACACCCAGTTATTGGGCGGGTGCCGATTACCCTGCTCATCATACCTGGCCGGCTTCCACACATACCAATTGCGATACTCATTATCCTTGGAGCTGCGCGACTGCTTGAACCACTCATTCTGATCACTAGTGTGGTTGACCACAAGGTCCATAAGGAGCTTCATGCCCCGCTCGTGGCACCCCTGGATCAGTTTTTCGACATCCGCGACCGTGCCGTACTCATCCGCAATGCTATAGTAATCGGCAATATCATAGCCCATATCCACCTGGGGCGATTTGTATGAAGGACACAACCAAACAATGTCCACACCTATATTCTTGATATAGTCCAGCTTGGAGATGATTCCGGGAATGTCGCCGATGCCATCATCATTGGAATCTTTGTAAGATGCAGGCCAGATCTGATAAACGGAGCATTCTTTCCACCAGGCGCGGTGAATCTGGGAGGCGGATTTGGCCATTATGCTGGTTGTTTAGGTGGTTTTTGGTGTGTTCGGAACGTTGGTGAGAGAAGGAGCTGTCGTGTCCTTATCAGGAGCTCGAGAGGTCAGAGGGGAACAGGAAATTGGCTGATCTGCCCCTCGATTGATGGGCACCGCGGGGCAGTCGCTGCTTCATCTCATTCATCGACGCTCGTGCGGAGAAATTCTCGGTGGGTTCGCCATCCACCGGTCGCACATTGTCTGCCACTCACACCCCACGATGTGGTGGACCAGCTTTTGGGATGGTTGAGAGGACCGTTACGTGGAAGGTTCAAGACACCCACTTCCGTTGTACCTGGGATGGGAGGTGATGTTCTGAGACACTCTGGCTCATTAGAAGGTCTCCGCACCAGCTCCGGCTCCGCTCATCACCACCATCCGAGGTACTCTACACAGTGATTGATCGCAATATTCTCAAAGATTCCCCATCATACTGCTAAATTGTACATATATTTAACATTGGTTGAGAAAAGCGTCCGATGATTATAGCAACCGTGAAAGTCTGGCATATGAGTATTGTTGCCTCGAAAATCCCAACCACGGGTATCCCGGGGAAGGCTTGCTAGCAACAGCTCCAAGTTGCACAGGTTTGAGGGATCTGTGGATGGTATAGCTTGGGTTGCAGTTCGTGCTCCATATACTCACAGCGGCCAAAGCTACGATTAGCCAAGACGACCCTGCTCTTCGGAACCAATAACATAGTCCCATGTCAGCTATGCAGATGTAAGAATCCTGGCCATGCTGGGCGGGGTCGGTGGGCAAGCTTGGTGGGAAAGACACATATCTGGATTCATTGAAGTCTCGAAATGCAGTCTGTTTCGGCTGCGGTGCTGTCGAACAGTTGCTTTGAGGTATAGGAAGTAATAGCTTTAATCATAAACTCCCAAAACATACTCACGTGGCCAGTGGTCTAAAGCGTTACCCAGCGAATCAGGCGTAACATCATAAATGGAATGGTAACGTATTGGAATATTTTAGGAGAAATCTTGGGAGGTTTCTGTAAATTAATTGAAGACTAAGATAACCTCCTCGGCTTTATTCAGCTCGTCACACTGCATTGGCTTGCACCACAGCCATCGTAGCATCAACTAATAATGAAACGCATAACATCGATCGAATAAGAATGAGGAAATATATATACTGCATATCATCGTACATCTGTCGCCATCGTCATCCTACTATTCGTATCAAACAGTCCAGGGCTACAGTTGCCCATAAAACCCATCCTTGTGTCGTTGTACATATCTTCGTCAGTCATCTTGAAGAGAAAAGCAGTCGAATCAAGACCCTTTATTAAGCCAGTGTCGTCTTTTAGTAAAGTCTATCAGCCACAGCTAGTAACGTAGCTTAGTGCAACCGCAGAGCGCCATCGCGATCTTCGACATTGTCCAGAGCGTCGGTGATACGCGACCCGTCTCCCTCATAGAGGAAGGAGTCGTAAGTGGCAGCACCGACGATACAACCGACAATAGGAGCGAAAATAGGCACAACGAAATAATAGTTGGCCGCGGTAAAGACTTCTCTGCCATAGATGAAAGCAGAGAACAGTCTAGGACCGAAATCTCTAGCGGGGTTGATAGCCTGTAGAATTAGCTTAGGTTCACTGATAGAAACGATAATCGGAAGAACCTACATAGCCAGTCTGCCAGCCCAGCGCAGCTCCAATAGCAGTAAGCAGGAAGAACACTGTCACCTGAGGCGAATGGAATCTGATCGCATTGACCGGATCCGAGATGCTCAGAATACCAAACATCAAGACTGCAGACCCGAGCAACTCCGAGAATGCGGCCTCCCAATTCGACTCGAAGAATGCAGCAGGGTAAGTCGAAAAGATACCAGCGGAGTGGTGTCCACGGGGACTCAGGATTGAGCCGCCAGGAATGGTGAACTCAGGGTCCCAGTCTTTGATGGCAGAGCGGTAGTTGATATACACAATGGCGGCACCGACAAAGCCACCAAGGAACTGAGCAAAGAGTTTGCCGGGAAGTTTACGCCATTGTCCGGGAGTGGGACGGACGAGAGCCATGCAGATAGTCACAGCTGGGTTGATAGTTGGACCGGGGTCGGAAAGGTAGCCAGAGATGCAGACAGCTGCGGCCCAGGCAATGTTGATCGAGAGCCAAGTGCCATACTGGTAGTCGGAAAGGAGACACTGAGCGACGACGCCATCGCCGATGACGATCAGGAGAGCCGTTCCAAGAAACTCAGCGACATATGGTTTGAGAGCTTTTCGGGAGAGGCCAGTGTTGAGGAACATGGCTATGAGGATGTTCGCCTTCCGAACGTGTGAATTAGGGAGAATTGTAGGAGTACCGTGGTAGAGATGGACTGTTTTGGAGGTTTGTTGACGGAGAAAACAGAGGGGACCAGAGGATGCCCCGAGAGCGGCACGTCATAGCTCGCCCGCCCTCACCGCCAGTGCTGTGGATTCCCCAGATAGGCAGGCGCGTTGGAGATAATTGTTGGCCCTTCTGCCTCAGGTGTCAGTTATGGCCCCATTTATAGATTGGAGTGGACTGAATGCTGGCGATAAGGATGCTGATTCGTCTACTGCAGTTCCACAAAAGTACTAAAAGCGCCATTTAATTATTCCCTTCATGTCCAATTTGATCGTACACAGGCTAGTAGACTAAAACTGAGAAATTCACAGACAGAATATTGACGAACGCACAAGATAGACAAAGTCGCATCCCATAAATGCACCAGGGAAGATTCATACTATTTGGCCTTCCTGGCTTTCTCCGGGTCGGCCAACATTCCTCGATTCCACCTCGGATCATCCGATTCTTGCACCGGCGCCCACCCAAGCTGGATCTGCACCATCGGTCTTATCAGCTACTGCCCCACAGCGGCATACCACCGACAATGACCAGCAACATACCTGCATCACCTTCTGGTCCCAATCCTTCGTGAAGCTTTTGATCTTGCCATCTTGAACCTCAAAGATAGCAGCAGCGCTCCATCTCGCTTTCCGAGGTGGATCCGATCTCTCAATTCCTTTATACGGCTTCCCCGCATGCGATCCTTCAGCCGTATATCGCAGTAGCACATGTCCATCCTTTGCCCACGCCTGGTCATACCGGACTATATGCAGATCATTGACCGACGCCATGACATGGGCGTGCGATTCTGCGTAGTCCATCGGCGTGGAACAACCAGGAAAAGTAGAGGGACTCCAAAACCAGCTGTCCGGGGTGCACAGGTGGCGAACGGACTCGGCACCTTTATTCTGGGTTGGCGAGTAGGCAATTGACATGTATTCTTTTGCGATATTGAGATTGGCCTACATATGGTGATTTAATTGTTAGGAGTGACACATAGGGGACTGTTACTGGATAGTATACGTGCCTCTTCTTCTGGTGTTTGGGTTGCCGAGATGACGGTCGGTGGTTGGCCCCCTGTCGCAGACATGATTGTTGTTGAGTATCTGGCACAATGCTAAGCCCTCACTAGAGCTTGTTGTTCGTTGCAAATGTGATTTATGGGGTAGAGTGAATGGCTGACGGATGGAGCACAAACCTATCTATATAGTTACTGATTTATATTGTCGTCTCTTCAGTCATCATGACGTTGTGCTACCTCGTCTAACTCGGTTCTGGTCCGTGGCATATCCGATATCCTGACAGGTAAAACTCAATTTTATTTGGTATACTTATGTAAACAGACCTTCCATTAGTTAGACAGAATAGTACCACTGGGACAAGATGGTAGCTGAAAAGCTACACACATGCTGTCCTACCCCATCCGCATGACTGAAGAATCAAAGTGAGTCCTAACTTCTGGAAATATATTGGATCGTGGCCGGGGTATATCTGATTTTAAACGATGGCTTCAAAGTTAGTTTTACGCGGGAGTAGCGAGGTGGATGCGAATAATCATGCCGTTCAGGAGTGAATTCGCATCATTGTTAAGATAACCAATGTCAAGCAGGTACACGATGGCTGCCGGCTTATAGTAACTTTAAAGGTAATCTTCTTTATGCTTCCGGTTATGTACTACACTACCGCGACACATAGGCAAGTGCAGGGCCCTGTATACTACGAATCGAACCTGCGCGATTGGCTTCGTCAACAAGCGGGGTAAGCTTCATTAGGCGTCCCAACTCCGAATCATCTAGCTGTAATTGGTGTAACCTACCCCACTCCCATACCAAGCCATGCTATGGTCGATCAAAAAATAAATCATGCAGTGATAGCTGGATCTCCAATGGATGAGCCAGTTGGGGAAGCGAGGGGCAGCCTAGTATGCCGAGCTATCCGTCCACTATTTAAAGGTCAACGGTCACCATGGTTGGCTACACAGCATACTTGCAAAGTGTGGTACTCGGTCAAGCTGCAGAGGCTTCATGGAAGATGTTGTACCTGATACTTGCTTTCTCCGTTCCGGTATACCTTATAGCCCTCACATGCTACAATCTCTGTTTCCATCCTCTCCGCAGCTTCCCCGGACCACCACTTGCAAAAGTCTCCAAACTATGGAGCAGGATTGGAAATCGGACTGGCCGAAAGTCTGACCGAATTCACGAAGCTCATCTCAAGTATGGACCGGTAGTGCGAATTGGGCCAAACGAGTTGTCGTTCGCTAAACCTGCCGCTGCACGAGCTATTTACACGTCGTCTGCATTGGTCAAAGAGGAAACTTTCTATGTAAGACCCATGACACTATATATGCGATTCAAGAGGGGTTAATTGTTATATCCAGCGGGCGAAGACTGTGTTTCATGAGAACCATCTTTTCTCCACTCGGTAGGTCCGACAGCATGTGTGCAGGCCAAATACTAAGCGAACCTAAGGGATGTGCAGGCGCATCGGCAGCGACGGAAGCTTTTCGCGCGGGGATATTCGCAGGCAGCCATGCTAGAGTTCGAGCCCCATATCTCCAACAAAATAGATATGGTTCTCAAACAATGGAAGGCACGGTCAGCTGATGGTCCTATTGATGTTTACCCCTGGCTCCACTGGCTTGCCTTTGATGTGGTGTGTGAGTGCAGAATATCCCGGCTTTGGTTATCACACTTCACTGATGTAATGCGGCATAGACCACCTGATGTTCGATGATGATCCAGGCCAAGTTACTTCGGGAAGAAGCCATGAGGTAATGGCCTATCTTCAGGCTTGGAAGCCGACCTATATTTACGTAAGTGGTGGAACGTGCTCTCTCGTATCACAAGTTGACCTCCACAAAGAAAGAGTTTCTCCCGCAATTAGACCGATGGGGTGTATATGTTCCAGGGTATGTGGGAGACTACTTCAGGAAGGTCCAAGCCTGGAAGAACGTGAGTCCAATCTACTAGAATAGCTGCCAAGCTGTCAACAGGAGCTGAAGATTATAGTATTCGGTCAATTTAATTAAGAGGAGCCGTGAAAGGGGCACTAAGACTCCGTTTCTACGAGCGGCACTGAATGGTGACGAGGATGCCTTTCTCGGAAGACCCCTGACCAACTCGGAGTTGGCGGAGGAATGCATGGGCGGAATGTATGTTCATCGCCATAGCGCAGAATTGACTTCTTCTGACATTTATTCCAGGTTCGCAGGAAGCGGCACCACCGCTAATACGTTTGCGTTTCTTCTCTGGGCTTGTCTGCGTAAGCCAGATGTTGTGGCACGGCTCAAGGCTGAATTGAAAGAAGCGTTCCCAGATCCTTCCATTGTACCAGGCCATCGGGTAGGTATGACCTGTATTCAATAGCTATACGAATAACTAAATTGTTTCCAGACGTGCTCCGCCCTTCCGTATCTTCAAGCGGTTATTTCAGAGACATTCCGTCGCTATCCTGCTGCTATTGCCATCCTACCTCGCACCGCAGTTAAGGACACAATTATTGCAGGTGTGCCAATTTCCAAAGGGGTCAGTTACACCTATTATCAAATTTCACATCACAATGCTTACACAAAGCAGACAGTTGTAGGCGCACAAAATCGGACAGTTCATTTCGACGAGAAGGCTTTCCCTGACGCTCAAGAATTTCGACCTGAGCGCTGGCTAGAGATGGAGAATGAGGCGTTGCAGAAGGAGGCTTTGGCGCCATTTTCCATGGGCCCCAGAAAATGCATAGGTCTCAAGTAAGTGACGCTAAAATCTGCCAGATACTCTAATACTTACTTACGATGAAAGCTTGGCTCAAATGGAGCTCAATAAATTAGTTGCGGCTTTCTTCCTTCGATTCGATGGGGCGGTCGATAGTAGCATGACCGAGGAGGATATGCGTCTCTATGATACCTTCACTGCTTCACCCGCTGGAGGAAAGCTACTAATCCGTTTATGCGAGTCGATCTAGGAACATGAAGTCATCAGGGGCTGCGAAATACTGTTGCACACCTCGCGCGTCCTGTGAATATAGGCTGCCGGTACAGGCTTGCTTTTGGAATTGTGGAAACATATGTAGAGACCAATGCTTGGGGGCATATGCACGGCATGGCAAGTATTCAATCCTCAATGTTTTCATTCCAATTGGCAAAAGAGATACTAGATTCTACTGCAAACTCGGTTCACTCAATGGAAAATAGCTACAGTAATAACAATGTTCAAGTCCTCACAATTGATATATTCCATAGTCTACTCATCCTCCCATTCTATCCCTTCGTCTATATACACCCCATAACCACCCCAATCCACAAACTATGTCTTATAAACCGGATCCTCCGGCAACTCCACCCCCCAAAACCTACGCATCCTCTCCCTAAACAACTCATAACACGACCCCATCCGAAGCACCCTCATCTCCCCAAAATCCATCACGATCGACGCCCTCCCATAAACATGATACCTCTGCAACCCATAATCCACAATCAAATCCGCAACCTCCAAAACCTCCTCCTCAATATCCTCCACTCGAAACTTCTGCCCCCTCCCACTCAGATTCGCACTAGACCCCACCATAACCTGCCCAGCCTCATAATTCAGCCTACAGATCTCCCGTAACAACGAGCCCCCACCCACGAACATCGCAACCGTGTCATCCTTAACCACATTGGCTAGTGTTTTCGGGGTAAATTTCGCCAGAATAGGGTGTTCCGGTCTGTACGGAGCCACGATGCCTAAACCCATATCGAGGTCTTGAGTGAGAACGCGGGTCATGTGGAACCTCTCCGCATCGAGAACATGCAGCTCATGATGCAGCTCGTAGGATCCAATCAGACCGTGGGCGTGACCTGGACGGCGTTGCTTCGCGGAGAAGGCTCGCTCGATCGCCTCAACGGAGGAGGCTAGGAGGCCGTAGCCGACTTCTGTGGGGACGATGGCGATGCCTCCAATTTGGAGAACGTTGAAGACATGCTGGGCGTCGGAGATGGTGTTGGGGAAGTGGCCGGGTAAGGGGATTGTTTTGGGGTTGGGGGTGGGAGAAGACATTTTGTTGACGTCGAAGATTTCCAAATTATAAAAAGGGGAGAAATCTAGGACTATTCTTCAATTGTATGGGTGGTGGGGTAGGATTCTGCTGTAGATATTCTATTGTTGTTGATCACCCACCGTGCGCTGGCGGGTCAGATTTTAGCTGGCATTTTGGTACAAAAACTGGATTTCTGTTTATCCGCGGGGAGTTGGAATTCGGCTTGTGTTATATTAAGCAGAGCTACGGTTTATTGAGGCTTTTATAAGGTAGAAGGCGTATGTATATGATGATTGTCATACTCAATCTCAAGATACAGGGGTTTGGTTTGGATGGTTTTGGCATGTCGCATTGTTCTGCAGCCACTCCTTCACTTTCTCCGCGGCAATAAGCAGGGGTGCCGTACGCTACCTCTGGCATGGCTCTGGCCCTGCCGCTAGCTGGGAGACTGTTGCTATTCTCTTTTCTTTTGGCTCTATCATCGAAATGAAATTTTATCCTGGTTTTATGCTCAACATGAAACGCACAAAATAAACGTCAAATAACCCCTTTGGCTCTGGTGGAGTGTGTCTGTGCGGCGCGGGTGTGTCCCGTTGATTTGCCGTGGGTCTCAATTCACCGCAACACTTCTGATGAAACTGAGAATATGTATGACGGAAGTGGTTAAGTGAGGCCACACGAGCCCATCTTCCCATATGGTGTACGATGTATGAATAGGAAGCAAAAGCACTTTAACTACCCGGTTTTGGGTGCGAAGGAATCCGACTGTGGCAGAAACATCACCATCATAGGCAAGCAGAGTAGACATATATCTTCTTCAGTTTTCTTGATATATTTTCGGGTCGACGCGAGAAAGTCCGACGTCTATGGAAAATGGCTACCATTATCTGACTGAGGGGCTCATTGTTCGGCCTTATTGGTGCATGTCAAATCGGTGGTCATACAGACTTCCACGATGGATTGCTGCCCCCAAATGCGCTGCCCGGCGTCTAGCGCTAATCACTAGCTCCTTCTGCCTCTGGTACTTCGGACACTTGTTGCACCCACACACTTTAATGTCCATCCTACAGCCTAGTGAAATATTAAATAGCTATGGACAAGAGCCGTCGAACGAGAAAATCCACCAAAAAGAGCAAGACAGGTTGTCGAACCTGTAGGTCAGTAAGCCTCAGCGTCCCAAATCAGACACCATCTAATTTTCTACAGATTGCGCCATGTTAAATGTGATGAAACTCCAGGAACGTGTCAGCGATGCACATCTACGGGTAGAAAGTGTGACGGATATGACGCAGAGCGACTACCAAACCGAAGAACTACCGCCACATTGACTGAGTTAGTACCTGGCATTGCTCATCGCTTTGGTTGGAAGTTGACTTCCGATGAACAACGTTGTATCTCGTTCTTCCAGAACCGAATAGGACCATCAATAGTCGCCTACTTCGATTGCGTTCTGTGGCAAAGGCTTGTCCTCCAACTTAGCCAGGTTGAGCCGGCTGCCTTTCATGCACTTGTTGCGTTTAGTGCTGTCTATGCGGACTATGAAGCTCGAGGAATACTAGTTAATAAGGATAACCTAGATAGTGCCTTACAACGCTTTGCGCTCGACCAGTGTGGGCGAGCGTATAAATGGTTGCACTCGCGCTCAGCCTCTCAGGACCCAGGATTCCGCGACATCATGCTAGTGTGCTGTGTACTGTTCATCATGACAGAATGGATGCGCGGACAGTATGATACTGCTAAGGTCCACTTGAAGAACGGCCTTCGGATACTGGAGGGCGATGAGACCTTAACGGCAGCAACTGCCGCATTCAGCTCTGTCTTCGGGCAATGTCTTGGTGAATCACTTGCCTCCCTGAAAGTCCAATCTACCTATTTTGGCATTGAGGAGCCGAAACAACCACAATGTCCGAAGAACCCCGACCCTGGAACCCCAATCCTCGATGATAAGATTTTCTACAGCCTCCTCGATGCACGGCTGACTTTTGAACCATTGATGGGCGAGATTTTCCAATTCCATTTATTCACCTCCCGCCTTTCCGAGGAAGAGACAAGCCTCAACTATGGCCAACTTTCCGATATACAGTTCGAGCTCTCTTCCCGACTAAACCGATTCGCTATTGCACTCGAATTGTTTTGCATATCCTCATTCGAACAGCTTCCCCGCAACGCCCAGCGAAGCTTGCGCACTATGCAGCTACACCAACAAGTCCTTTCCATTGTCGTGAACCTCTCCCTCCTCGGACACGAACACGATGTTCTAGACTTCTACAACCCATCTTTCGAACACATCCTTTCCCTTACAGAAGCTATTATCGCTAGCTTTACTAATCGCCCTAGTGTCTGTCTTGACATGGGCGTTATTCTCCCCCTCTCCTTCGTTGTGACAAGATGCCGCGAGCCCCTTATACGCGCGCGTGCATTGAGAGTTCTTCGCTCCTGGCCGCATCGCGAGGGACCCTGGGAGTCTAGTTTCATCGCCGAGTGTGCCTCAAGACCGCAGGACTCGGGGGATCCATTTTTAGCCATGCTGGTCTGAATGCAGCTAAGCAGATATTGAAAGCCGTACACGGCTTTTAGTAACGGAGGCTTGCTAGATATCCGAGCCATCTCAGTAACGGCATTCTGATAGCCAATGACGGTCGGGGCTACATCCTAGAAAGACAATGAGAAAGAAATGGTGCAAATCCTTGGCGGATTGAGGTTAATTCCTCTTCCAGTAATCCCAGGCTATATAAGTGTCAGATAGATGCAAGTCTGTAGCCTAATCAGGAAATTCTCCGATAAGATTCCGCACCTGGACAAGAATCATACAATTTCCGGTTAAATCCAGACTTCATCCCGGGAAAGACGCCGATCCCTGCAGCATGGATGTAACATTAATTTATGGGGTGGTGTAGATCGCAGACTGGCGTGAATAAAAAGAGGATGGGTTAACAATCAGTCGAATACCAAGAACTGCGGTGGGTATCCTTCTACAAAATGAACATCCTGTTGGGTATCCTTCCCTTGCTATTACCCTTCACACATGCCACTACTTTCTCCACCAAGCACTTTACTGGTGCCTTCGATGATGGCTCTGGCGTGCTGAAATCACTTAAGTCCTCGTTGGACTCATCTTTTGACTTCTCTCCCTATGATGTTTTCGCTAATCGCAGCGGCAATGGTCACTACCACACCGGAGACCTGACCCTGCGCTACCGAGTAGGCAATTCGGACTCGTGGATCGACGCAGACACTGTAAAGAATCGTGTTCTTCTCGCTAAGGGAAATTCTTCGAAATCCATACTTTCATCGAATCTTGACCAGACGATCGGAAACGTCACCAATGACCAGTTATTCATCACGCGGAACTGGATCGACTACCAAGGAGACTTGGCTGTCAATTTCACGTTGCGAAACGGAAACACTCAATCCATTGAGATCGGCAGCCTCGGCTTTCCCATCGAGTTCAATAGTATATTCACAGACCGAACAGCAGTTGAAACAAGAGAGAAGTGTGTCCTGGTCGATCCCTTCATCGGCCTCCAGGCCGGATATGCCCAGGTCACTCGGCTTCTCGGGCAGGGTCCTCACCTCGTCATCACGTCTCTAAACCTCGATACAAAATTCGAAGCATGGAGATTTCTCACAGAGGACACTGATACATCGCTAGCTTATCAGAGTCAAGTGTTCGAGGGCAACTATGAGTGGCAGATCTACTCGAAGGCATATGCAGAACAGGAATGGAAGGGCGTTGAGCCATGGAATCCGCCAACATCGTTGAAATTGTCGCCAGGCGAATCAATCTCTTTCGGCCTACGATTTACGGCTGTTTCGAGTGTCGATGAGATCGAACCTAGTGTTTCTTCGCTTGGACATCCGGTTGCTGTTGGCATTCCGGGATATGTGTTGACTCAGGATCTTGAGGGGCGATTGTTTGTCAATACGACGCTTAAGGCTGATTCTGTGAATGTTTCACCGGATGGATGTCTTTCGGCTACATCCTTAAAGCTTAGCAGCAGTGCCTGGTCAGGGTACAAGCTGGTACCGAGCAAGGACACGTTCGGCAGATGCAGAGTCGAAATCGTGTATGACACGGGCTTGAAGCATACCTTACACTACTACATCACCGATGCTGGGCCCAGTACTCTATCCAATGCAGGCCATTTTCTGGAAGAAAACCAGTGGTATACCGATACTTCGGATCCATTCGGCCGCGCCCCTTCCATAATCACACACGACCGCTCCGTGAACGGCCCAGTACTACAGGACAATCGTGTCTGGATAGCAGGCTTGAGCGACGAAGGAGGTGCGGGATCCTTTGTTGTTGCTGCAATGAAGCAAACAATACAGCCTGTTGCATCTGAGATTTCCAAGCTGGAACAGTTCGTCAATGAAACTGTTTGGTCGCGATTGCAGTTGACCAACGGATCCACAGAGTACGGTGTTCGGAAAAGCTTATTCTTTTACGATCCCGACGTCATGCCAGATTATGAATACGATCCTGATATCTATTGGACCGGGAGCTGGGATAAGGAAGCTGCTTATCTGATTGATAGAGCGTATGACTACGTCCACGTTTCTTGTCTATATTGGGGTTTGTACCGTGCTGGTCGGATCGCCCCTAGTGTTTTGACCCTACGGCCACCGAAGTGGTACTTGTTGCAGGCTTACAAAACGTGAGTATCTATCCCTTAAAGTTTGGGAATGTGGTCATACTAATATGTGCGATAGTGTACTATTCACATTTGGAGCCCAACCTGACGGAAGCCAGAACACTTACTATGGTGACCTTGGGTTAATGGGAGAAACAATGTGGATGTACTTGCTTAACGATCTCAAAGCCGAGAATTACACGACAGAAGCAACAAAGATGGAAGATATCATGCGCGGCCGTGCCAAAGCGTGGTCCACGCAAGAAGATCCTTTCGGTAGCGAGCAAGCCTGGGATTGTACAGGACAGGAGGGCGTCTATCTGTGGTCCAAGTACGTCCACACCACCTGATCCCCTCCAACAATTAACTAACTCCTGTCTATAGATACTTTAACTACACATCCACCGCACAAAAAACCATCGCCTCAATCAGAGGGTACATGCCAACAGTAGGCCACTGGGGCTGGAATGGCAACGCCCGGCGATACTGGGACTTTACGTATAATTCCCCCCTCTCAATCAGACTCTACCACACTAACAAATAACAGAACAGCAGGAAAGCTCTCCCGCATCGAGCGCCAAATCCACCACTACGGATCCAGTCTCAACGCCCTCCCCATGCTCGATAACTACCGCTCACTCACAAACCCAACAAGCCAATCCAGTCTCTACGACCTCCGCATCGGCTACGGAGGTAACCAAGGTCCAATGACCAACGTCGCGTCCGACGGCTTCGGGTCCATGTCGTTCCACTCATTCCCAGAGACATTGGCATGGGATGACTATACCGGTGACTATGGACCCGGGTTTCTAGGCCAAGTCCTGGGTGCTCTGACTGTTCTGTTGAAGCATCCTGAATTTGGATGGGTAAGTTTCGGAGGGAATGTCGATTCATCTTCTTCGAATGATGCTGTCACAGTGCAGCCACGCGATACTGTTCGGAGGAGGGTGTATCTGGCGGATCTGGGGCTGGATGTTTCGATTGATGCGGGTGCTATTGAGGAGGTGAGGGTCTTGTATGGTGAGAACAAGGTCGAGTTTGATTTGGTTGATCGGGCTGATGGGTCCGAGGGGGTGCCTGCTACGAGGGCGGCGGTGGGGTATTCTGTTACTTCAGTGGCTGGCGCAAAGGGGATTCAATTACAGACTGATGGACTGACGAAGGGGAGGTATGGGTGGGAGGCGAAGTTTGACTCGGGTAAGGGAAATTTGGTGTTTGAGTGGTAGATATAGCCTGAGATAGTTTGACGAGGCATTCAAGCTGAAGAAAGATGAAATGAAATTTTTTTTTCTTCTCTTAAAGCTCTCCTGTTAGGAGCCCTCGTTATTCTGTGCCGAAACATCGACACAAAAGGGCCACGTTAAATTATCTGACATTTAGGGGAACCGGGGACTCTTCCTCCTGGACGCATTACGCGGCAACATATCACAATCCAGCCGAGGGAAACCATGAGACTACCGGATGCAGACGCGACTGAATGTAGCGTAAATAAGAGCGAACTTATTGGATGAGGAATGAGGTATTCACGAGTCCCAAGCAGAAAGAGTCTGTGAAGCCCCACTAACACCACGTCATTAAGCCCTGTCTCAATGAGAGCAACTTGCGAGGTTTATGGCTTTATAAAAACATTCTCGACCTCTATATGTGCCTTCCCATAGCAGCTCCTCGTAAGTACATGCTCATTTTGTTGCGTATTGTCCTCATTGGCGCAACAGCACGTCGATCTACCGTCACAGTATTATGGGCGATAGGGCATGGACTCATGGGTAGTGTACCATGCTGCATGTTGAGGTATCCGTAGGTAGTTTATAGCCTGTTCAGGGCTTAGTGCCTACTAGATGGTTTCTTGCACGGCGTGATCAAGAGAAAGCAACGACCAAAGCGCCCATATCGGAATTAGTGAAAGTTCGATCACAAAAAACCAAAGATACAGTTGGACACAACATTCATTATTGAAACCTTATTTGCGTGATATTGTAGATAGGGTTATCTTCCCTGGATGATAGCTGTATAATGCGTGTGGTCCGTAGACAAGTAATGGATATCATCACACTAAACCTGAGTACTTAGCAAGCCGAGACAGCAGTCGATGATTACAATTCGCAAGTCGTCGGCGGATCTTTCATTCATTGACAAAGCTACGGAGGTCAACAGGGATCATCAGGCAACAGAAATTTTACTATTTTGTATTGATAATATCTAGTTAGTGCTCTCAGGGGTATAGTGGGATCCCGCCAGTCAACCGGACCTTGAAGTCGGTTTCATTATGTACACCAGCCTTCTTTCTCTTCGCCTCTAGTGGCCCTCGTGCATTGGCTGGGTGTTTGGAGCCGGATGAACCACACTCGACATGGTAATTGGTGGCAACAGTCAGACACTAGGATGGTGGAGATATCGGTCGGCGTTAGCACTTAGCTTAGCCCGAGTCTCCGAGAAGAGGCTACATGTCAGTCCACCTGATACACAAGGCTGTTCCCCTGATTATCCCGCAAAGTACATCACTGGTTGCATCCGAGGACACCAACCAGTAGCTGGCAATCGGTCGGCTCATTCGAGCCGATAAAAGCGGATTGGAGCCAATCAAATACTTGCCAGTTCAACATCTCCACTGCACTGACCTCAAGACGCAGGGATACCGACCGGATGAAAACCACCCATGGCTAGTTTTTGATTGGACCAAGCATGAGTCTATTTAGGGCTGGTCATTTTGGCGGCGGACGATGCCGCTGTGGATGTTCTCACTGCGCCCGCCCCGCTCTAATCCTTTGAGCCCTTGAGGGTGCCTTTCGTTTCTCCGTCGGACGAGGATTTGCGGTATTTTGTCTCATTCTAATGAGAGAGACTGGTCCCCGCTTATAAAATCGGCCTCGTGTCGTTGACCTTCTTGACTCTCTTGCCGCCTACGATGCTCAGCCTCGCGCGCCACTTTCATAAGCTGCTTCCTTCTCAATATCACCCTTACAAGGCTTGGTCTTGGTATGCTTATCTCATGAGCCTCTCTCTCTCTTTCTCGTTTCGGCCCCAGTCTACTTCGACTCGTTCCCTTTGCTAATTCAGGCGTAGTCTCAGTCTAGCCAAACGAAGCCAAATCCTTGCAGCGAAAGAGCCCTGGTATAAAAACACGAATAAATGTAAGTTCCCAGACACACGGAGACAATATACAGCATGGTTTTACCTAAGAAAATCACATAAACCTCAAATGGCACCCAATTATCTGATTACATTGTCGTCCCTGCAGTCAGTTCCTTTACAGCCATGTCGACTCCAGAGCCACTCCCCAACCCCCAGCGTGTCATCACCGACACCGATCTCGAGACTGGCATCTCTCATTTCAACACGACGCTGGACGAAAGCCTCGCCGTCAAACAGGATCTCGGAGGTTCCTTGTTCCGTTTAGGATACATCACTGACAAGACCCCCAACACGCTCGATGGCACTGATCTCACCAACTACACGGAGTACCTGGAGACTGCCAGCGTGCCTCCTGTCACCCTCCCTAATGGTCGTGGCATGATCTGGTACATCGACACCCCTCCCGGTAAAGGCAGTCCTTCCCACCGCACCCTTAGCTTCGACGTCGTCATTCAGGTCGCAGGCGAGATCGAATTGACTCTCGAGTCTGGCGAGAAGCGCATTCAGAAGCCGGGTGACATGGTCATCCAGCGCGCTACCACTCACAGTTGGAGAAACCCCAGCGAAGACAAGTGGGCCCGTATGGTTGGTGTCATGTACTCCAGCAACCCTGTGGTTCTCAAGAACGGTACCGAACTTGGTCCTTCCGGACTTTAATCGCCTTATCGGCATTGGTATAGACTATTTGTGTTTATATAGAACAGCCAATATATAATACAGCCCTTTTCTTCTAACAAATCTAAGCCCCTAAGCTTCTATAGTTGACAGTATATTTTATCTGCGAGTATACTAATCAGTTGATTATACAGAAAATTACCAAAGTGCAAAATACAAAAACTCATCATTTTCGGTCTCGATATATTGATTGGCTCCTACTGTGGTGAATGACTTCGTAATGCCCTATCTCAAGAACAAACACACTATAGGATAGACAAACATGCACAGAGAAAAAGCATGTTCCCATACGACATCATCCCAAAATCTCCACAGGAACATCCACCACCTTGTCCCGGATATAGTCAACAAACCCCTTCCCAAACCCATCAAGCCTACTCGAACTACTCACGCCCCGTCCCAGAATCCCATAGATGACAAAGTGCACAGCCATGATATTCGGAAACTCGACGCGCTCAATGAAGAAGCTATCATTCCAATCCTTACCGATGAGCTCTCGCATTCGATCTCTGGTCAAATATGATCGAAGCCAGGCCCAGTGCTTGGGGTTCGTGACGAAAAGCCCACAGTTAAGATTTCCGCCCTTATCGCCTGAACGTCCGAGAGCAATGTCTCCCAAGCGGAGTTTCTTAGTGGGACTTTTGAACACTTGTGGTTCTGCTGGGTCGTAATTCTCCCGGGGCTTGAGGTCTTGATATTGTGGGGGATGGCCGGTATCATATGAGCTGATGTTGTTGGATGTGTCTATCAGATTTATTGTCTCGTGAATCTCGGATTGCTTTATCAGTGCTGGGTAGTAGGCGAGGAACGGTAGGGGAAGGGCTGTTCGAGTGTCCAGTGATGCATGAAAGCCTGCATATTAACTCTTCGCATTAGATGGTTGCAGTCTATATAGGGATGATTAGATGAAAGAGAACACATTGGGCCACGTACCGGAGAAATGCTTGAGAGAGATATCCTTCAGAGCCTTTGCTACAGCCAGAACAGCGCTTTCTAACTGCGATGCCACGAATACACGCAGATATGTAGTACTTTCGGCCTGGAAGGCTGGGTTGGCTGCAGGTGTTCCAATTCTACGAATGTTAAGCAGTGAACGAGCAGGGGAAGGACAAGTCGTACCTCTGAAACTCCAAAGTCTCCAAACTTTTCTTGACTTCTTCAGGAAGAAAATGACGCATCTGCCGCTCAAAAAGATCCCACTTCTTATCCGTAGCATACCCAGTTGCATTGAGCAGAAGTTGGGCTTCGTATCCTCCTCGGTAGAAGACAGCAAGCTTGGTCGTCGGGGGTGGAGGTGATCCTCGAATACCCGACACATACACCCTTTATTCATTTTACTGTTATTAGATATGTTCGCTGATCAAAAATAATCGCGTCAAAGATACTTACCTATCTTTCCCCACGTCTTTGACCGCAACATCGCCGATATAAGCACTCACGTCACTATTGAGATAGATATTCCCCTGCAGTTCATACAGGAATTGACTGCAAACAGTCTCCGAGTTCACGATACCCTGGGTGTTTGGGTGCTTCGTGATAACGCATGTGCCATCCGCAGCAATCTCAGCGATAGGAAACCCTGGAGCAACAAGATCATCCAGAGGGTATCTTTCAAACCCAGCAAAATTGGCACCAGTCACATACGCAGAACACTCGATCAAATGACCAGCAATCAGCGATCCGGCAAGCTTGTCGTAGTCTTTCTCTGACCAGTTATGCCAGTACCATGCTGCAGCGATAACAGGGCTAGCGTCCGCAACGCGGCCACAGATGATGATATCGGCGCCTCGGCGCAGGCCATCCACGATACCACGGGCACCCAAGTATGCATGTGCAGATACCATTGGGACTGGCTTCCCGTCTGGTGTGTTCAGGAATGCGTAAGTGAGATCTGAAGGCACCACATCTGAGTTCCCCGCGTCAAGATGGGTCAGCTCTTCTTTAGTAGCTGGCATGTTTGGCCCAACACGGTCATACAAGTCATCGCCTGAGAGGTACGCAACACGGAGATCAAGCTTTTTCTCAGAGACCTATGGAATAGCCAGCTGTGTTAGTATGTTCGTCAAACTTTAGTATACAGAAGTAGTGCGGCCTACCAGAGCCTGGATCTTCAGTGCAAGAGCTTTAGGATCCAAAGCACCACCGTTGATGACCACTCGGATACGCTTCTGCGCAATCACTTCGATGGTCTGCTGAAGTCCTTCCCAGGCAGTAGCTTCATATCCAGGATGCTTTCCTTCTCGCCATGCCTGGGCATTGTTCGCAAGATTGACTTCTACACACTCGAGCTTAGAACCGCAGTTGTTTCGTAGAAGTAAGAGAAGTATGGCTTACCTGCAAGATAATCACCCGTTATAAAATCAACATCTCCCAATGTTGCCTGTCGGTACATTTCATACACGGGATCGCCTGCCATACAACATCAGCCTGACTATCTCGCGCAGAATGTCGGCTGCCTACCATGATATCCAGAGCAGTTGGCGACCCTAACAGGGCGTGTCTCTGTTGCAGAAGACATGATTACAGGTTGTCAACCTCAGTAGTAGTCGCTCAAAACAGTCTATGAAGATTGATAGACACAATCCCCGCATTTCTTGGTATACATGAACCGCGCCTTATATACCAAGTTCCCGTACCTCGGCCATTGTTCGGATATTCAGGTAACTGGACAAAGAATTGCGTCGTCGAATAGTGAACAGCTCCTAGGTCAAGGATGTTGAGCATGGACCCTTCGATCCGAGTGGACCAGTAGTATCCCTTTGCTTCGTGGTGTCTGTATCCCTAAAAGGCTATGATTGACTTTCATCCTTTGGGTCCCCGTGGCCCGTGGCAAGACCCCTCACCAGGTATGGCACGGTTATCCAGACTGTATCCAACTTATGCAGCAGTATAGTGAATTAGGTGTCCATTAGTCAATCAGAACCCCTTTCAAACGTCATGAGTCAGTAGATCATTTCCAGTTTGTTGGTAGCTGTGCCGTGGACCTCGGACTTGGAACCCCGCGGGCCGTGGAGCCAAAATGCCCGGGCCCATTCTTTGTCTCCTATATGAATATGACAGCTAACGCAAGGGGTAGTGTCGCGTCGCTGTGTTGTCTTCTTCATTCTATCGTGAAATACATTTCTTATCTACTTCTTTTGCCCATACTCTGATAATATCGTCATAAGTCTAATCAACAATGACACTGGCCCACGAAACCGTTCCCGGTACGGAGGTATACGGACCCGGCACTTTCATCGACAAGACTGTGCTTCCAGTGCCTGTAGATGCTCGTCGGGTGTTCGAGCTTCTCGCCTCTCGAACCCCTGGATTTACCCAGAACAAAGTACTATGGGATACCGCCCACTTCGAAGGGCGACCTGAGCCTATGGTTCAAGGTCCGATCAAATCACCCGTCATGGCAGCTGCGCTTCATGCCATGGGAGGCGTAGTGGCTAATGAGCTCCTTGAGCTGCGTGATGGGAATCCCGCGACAGATAATAGTGTGACAATCAATACTGACCATGCAGGCATTTGGCTCGGATCTGTGTTCACCACGTACATCAATGGTTCCGATGTATCCGCCCTGGCACGGTCGGGGAAGTTGAGTTCACTCTTCGAACGGAATTATGAACAAGGCTTCGGCAAGGGGATAGCAAGTCGGGCAACTGCTATTTACCAAACAAAAGATCCCAAAGTGTGGTACCAGCTTCATGGTTCACTCGACGCAAACGCTGCTCTTCGGACAATGGGAATCAACCCTGATGTGACTTTCAGCACACCCCAACAATACTATGACTATATCCAAGGGCATATCATCAAGTGGTCGCCCGATGAGCTTGAAATGCACAACGTGCGCCATGGTCTGTGTGGAAGCATCTGCTACTCTCCGGAGGGCTGGAGGAAGACGGAGTTTGGTAAACGCCTGTCCAGACACCCCTTGGTCAATGTGACGGCCGAGACATATGCAAAGCCTACACCTCCAATCCCTCTAGTTAAGGGTCTATCTGACAAGCGGCCACTTGCCGGGATTAAGGTCCTGGAGATGGTACGTATCATTGCTGGACCACAGATCGGCGTTACCTTGGCATCCTACGGGGCGGACGTGATCCGTGTGAATTGTAGCAGATTAGTTGACCTTAACGTATGTTTGCCTTGATCCAGCGTCGTGTGAAAGGCTACTAATAGATTCTTGGGTTCTAGGCACTTCAGCTCACGCTGAATGCGGGAAAGCGAACTATTGACCTCGATATCACCAAGCCGGAAGACATGGAACGACTGCAAGAGCTTCTTGCAGATGTTGATATCTTCATCCAAGGGTTCCGAATGGGTTCCTTGGAGCGTAAAGGGCTGGGGCTCCGCAACATGCTGGAGATAGCAGCTAAAAGGAACAAGGGAATCATCTATGTCGACGAGAACTGTTACGGTCCAGATGGCCCGTTCCACGAGCGTCCTGGTTGGCAGCAGATCGGAGATGCGGCATCTGGAAGTGAATATGTAATGGGCCGATCACAGGGCTATGAGGAAGGAAAGAGTGTATTGCCGCCACTCCCTGTGTCTGATATGATAACGGGAATTGTCGGTGCGGTTGGCGCCATGATTGCGGTAAAGAGACGGGCAGTTGAAGGCGGCTCATATCACATCACTAGCTCCCTGGTTGCTGCTGATGCAGTTGCATTGGAGAAGGAAGTAGGATTATACCCCCCTGAGGTGGTACGAGACACGGTCGAACGATTTGGGTTCAAGGGAATTACTCCTGATCAGTACGTTTCCGAAGTCCTGATCCCAGTCATTGACGGTTGGAAACGAGGATTGCCTCATGATTTGGATGAGGACTCCAGGTTCATGACGACATTCAAGGAGCCAGGACCATGGGGCCGCCAGACTCTCTTGAAGCCTGTTGCAAAGTTAGGTCTTGAGGAGTCGACGCCAAGATGGACTTCTCCTCCTGTCCCGCACTGCCATCATGGTAGGCACATCAATTGGTTTTGAGATAATCCGGAGTATGGAGATTTGTATATAGTTTCTGTGTCAAGCAATCACGTCTCAAGTATCTGGCATATTGGCCTCAGGTACATCCACTCCCGGAACGACCGGAAACGAAGGCGCACCTGAAAGAAGATCCTGCCAGTTCCAAAATGGTGGTAGGGACCACTGCCAGTTAGCGGCCTGATCAACGTCGTTGAAAGGCCCCAGAAAACCAATATCTGGGTAGGGCCCCTGTGGCGTTACATTCGTAAACTGAGCGCTTCCCATATTTGCCGCAGAAGCGCTACCAAAAGGAGTCGGTAACGCGTCGGAAATATTAGGGGCTGAGGTTTGATTGATCCCAAGGCTAGATATACTAGGCCTGTCATTTTCGTTGTTCTGTATAACTGCTGGATGGTGGTTGCGGGCAGGTTGCGCCGTCAAGAAGGCCCTCCTAGCAGAACGCTCTAAGTCAGAGCACATGCCCAATACAAAGTCGACGTATGTATTAGGCTCCTCGGAAGAAGTACATGTGAGAAATTTAATGACATCCTGGACCACTGAAAGATCGTCCCCAGCATCTGAATGTGCAGGTTGTGCGAGTATCCTTAAGGCAAGAGGCACACATGCTGCCGCTGGAAAGTAAATGATGTTCCTTCAGAGGTCAAAATCAGCGTAAGCCCCTTGGAGACGTCGATAAGTACTCACCACTTGTAGGTAGAGCCAAGCGAAGGTACATGTGATAGTAGATCCAATGCAGAACGTGCTGCGTCGAGTGAGCGTGAAACAATTGGCGCAATACCCTCATCCGTTCCCTGCCTAGACCGCTCGATAGCGTTTGCTTGAAACACACACACCTGATAAAGGTTTGAGTGACAACAATTATATGCGAAATGTAATCGAAGGACATGTTGCAGGAAATAAGTTGGTTTACAGGTAAATCTGCGCTGGGGTTGAAGTCTCGAATGTAAGGTCTTCTTCCAGCTCAACAGCGCGTCTTCACAAGACTTAATTCTCTCAATAACATCTTCACTCGATTCTCGACGAACAGTCACCGTGTAAAGCTTCCTATAAACAAGCCGCTGAATCTGCGCTAGTTGAGCAAGGAGACGGAAGTAATTCATTCTAGTACCGTCAATCGTTAGTACGCCCCTGCCGTCAGGTGGATTCTCTGTCGGTAAATGTGTATCATAGTCTTCGAGATCCTGGACCGGCGGGCGGCCCACCCGGATGGAAATGTCCGAGTCAAGTATGAAAGCGATCCAGTACACCCTTCGCCTGTGCTCCGCCTCGGGTGAAGCTCCAGAGCCATTTTCTCTATGCAGTCCTATTGACTGGGCCAGACGCATTGCTGCTGCCGCAAACATAAGTAGGGCTTGTGGGTTAGGTGTACCCTGAAAATAAAGCGCCAGACCTAAGAGGCCCTGCACGGCGGCAATGTCAGTGTTTTGGAGGAAGACGTCAACGACAGCGTTCAAGGCATTCTTAACATGTCCCAACGACTTTTTCCAGTTGTCACTAGCATCAGAAGATGCATGCGCCCTTTCTCTGTATGATATGGCCAGAGCAATGTTGAGAGAGATCCACCATGACGCACTATTATCGGGATTCCATGAGTATTGTCTGTCGACGGACTTCATGAACGAGGCCTCCTCAAGAAGAGGAAGTGCTTGGTTAAAGGTTGCAAAGTACTCTCGCGCTAGTTGGACAGTTGTGTCCTTACATGGTAGAGGTTCGAAAATGCGCCGTTCAAGGCCATCTCGAAGAATTTGAGGAATCCAGCTTGAAAGTTGCCATGGGTTAGCACTTCTTTGAGGTGCGCGTCGCCAGACCCCAATATCCGGCTGTGCCTCTAGCCCATTTAATTCGGCATTTGTTAGTGCAGAAAATGCAGACGAAGCCCCTAAGCTCTATCAATAACTGGGGCGCAAATCAGACGACGATGTTGCGACCTACCAAAATAGCGCATTTTCCCGTCCTGTGCGTCGATGACAATAGATTGATCGTTCTCAACGGGAGGGTGAGGACCCTTATCAGATGGTACCTGAGGCATTTCAGGAATATTGTCTCCGTCTGTCGGGTCTTCTGGATCCCCGTAATTAGTATTGCTCTCGACTGACGAGCCCGGCGAAGTTGAACGTCGGGTATTCTCCACGCCTCGCTGGATTTGAGTTCCAGATCTAGTCAAACTCTCCAATTGCTCCTGCATTTTTTCAATTCGCTTCTCTAGCTGTTCAACATATGACCTACTCCCATCAGTCATCTGCTACAAATGGTAGCTATTTCTTGGGTAGGAGAGCCTAGCACTTACCGACTCTCGCGTTTCCGGCGGTCCATGACATCTTGATACCCGCAAGATAGATTGAATGCGTGGCAAGGTGAACAAATAGGTCGCTTTCCATCACATTTGACCTTTTTACGCCGACAGGTATTACATGCCTTAGGTGTACCAATTAGCTAGTTAATATATAGTTTGAGATTGACCGAACTCACTTTAGCTCGCCGGACGATGTTGGTTGTAGATGATGGTGTTTTGTTCATCTCTCCTCGACTTTTAGTGATAATAATGGAGTCAAAACGGAGCGCAAAACCTTATATACAAGCAATTCGGGTTAACAAGTGAAACGTATAGTTTGTCGCAGATTTGAACATCCAGTGTTCAATGGGTATAGTGATTAGTTGACGCAAGATCGCGCCGTTGGCTGCCGGTCTGGTAGACTAACCAAGGCTCACTAACGTAATCGGACAACGAAGCGGCGCGACAACGAGCCGGCGCGGCGATCCCCAACGCTTCAAACAAGCCACCATTCTGCCTACCATATTGCAACGATCGCTTCAAATTGAAGCAATTGAATGCTATATAAACGATTTATATTCAAGCAAACTAGGCGTTGACTTTATCTGGACATTTGAGGCGATTATGGCCTTCCTTATTGCAGTTACTGCAGCGTGGTAGCCGACGTTAAGCGTGTTTTGTTATCTGTATAGCTTCAACATCCTTCTTCTGAGCAATATGACGTGCAGTAGAGCCATCTAACGTGCCTCCTTCTTGTAGAAAGCGTTTCGAGGCCTTATTCTTGTTCTTTCTATATTGATCTACTGCACGGAGTTGATCCAGTTCCTGTTGAAGCAGTACAGCATTCTGCATTGCCATTTCTGCACCTTTATAGACCTTTTCAAGTGCTTGATCAGCTATAAGCGATGATAACCCAGCTTCCTGTAGTGTTTCAATCTCCGCTTTTTAATGATTCAGTTGATAAAGAGTCAAAGGCGTTTTACCGAGATACATAGATTGATTAGATGATGATGTCGAAGGTGGTGGAGGTGTTTGATTTGAATCTTTGAGATATTGAAGCACTCTTTGAGAGTTATACGGAGAAAGCCCTGTTGCAGCAAAACCTTGCTTTATATTTACTGTATTAAACGCTTTCGAATACACCTTTTTAAAATGATATAAGAAGTCTTCTTTCTGTATATGGTAGATGCCTTAATCAGCAGCATCTTTGATTCGACAGCTGTACAGGGTCTTTAGCGGTGCAAAACAAGTGACATCGAGCGGTTGAAGTTTATGGGAAGAATAAGGCGGCATGTATAGAGGAATAATTAATCTTTCTTTGTAATATTAGTCGAATTCAATAGTTGAATGGCTTCCATGGCTATCAAGGATAAGGAGATGATACTGGTCCATTATTTTTGAGGCTGTATATGCATCAAAGTATTGAAGCCAGTCAAATGCAAGTTTATCATTTGTCCATCCGTTATCACTGACACTGATCCGCCAGTCATTGGGAATAGCTTCAAACCACTTCTCTTGCTGCATCTTGCCTGCAAAGATAATCTGTGGAGGTAGTACACTCCCTCCAGCACTGATTGTGATGATCGAACCCATTCACGATTTCCAGGTTGTATAGACCTTGCATTTGTTTGACGTCATTCAGTACCGCAGACAACCTTTGCAGTTGATGCTATTCCCATTTGAAAACCCGTTTCGTCTATATTATAAGTATCGTGTTCAAGAGTACCATATTTTTGTATGGTATTCTGCACTAATCTGAACCACTGACTTATGATCTCGACATCCTCGCACTTCGCACGTTGATAATCAAAACGTTGAGTATATTTAGACTTCAATTCAGCCTGGTGACGTTGAACGAATCGATTGACCCAGCGTTCACTGATAAAGGTGTCTTTTGACTTCGATTTCGATGCTAAAAGGACCTCTGCAAGATATCGTACTTTAGTAATGGTAAGCGGATAGCCTCGTGAATCTAATTCAAGGATCCTGCGCTTCAAGACTAATTCATCATTGTTAGATAGCTTCCTTAAATTTGCCTCTATTTCAGTGCGAGGCTTGACGCCATTCAAACGATCTTTCAAAGTGCTTATCTTGACATCAAATACTGCAGCACACGCCTTTTTGGTAGCAAATTGACCGCGATTGAAGGCCTCGCAGGCAAGTGCTAGTCTCCTATCTCGAGAAAGACCCTTCATGCGTTTGAATAGCTTCAATTTTGAATGAATAGCTTCAATTTTGACCGAATTGAGCAAGGTTGAATACGTGTGTTGTGTGGGGGTTCGAAGCGGTGAGGGTTGCCGCGCCGGCTCGTTGTCGCGCCGCTTCGTTGTCCGGTTACGTTAGTGCCGGTGAGCTTACTGTACAGGTGCGGATTAAAGATGTTCCTGACGGACCACCAGAAGTGTATGTCAGGGTTGCTGCAACAGGACGTAACGAGATCAGACGACGACAAGGGATGATAGATTATATGCTGAATCCTCGCCTTACGCGACATGCAAACATCCGCTACCTCTGATCACTATGTACACCTTTTCATCCAAAACTAGTAGTATCAATTTTACGCGAGAATTTGCAGCCTCCGCAAGGCCTGTTCCTGTCAACATTAATATATATCCGATGAAAGGTTGCCCTCGATCCTATCATATTTCGCCTAACTATGTAACGATCAAGTCCGGAGCCCCACTCATGTACCATTGCAGCAGATCCGAGTCTTGACACCAGCCTAGCTCGCTCAATACACCGGCCAATTACTGAACCACTTGTTCATGAAAGACCGCTTCTCGGCGGAAGCCACCAAGACTGGCTCCCACGCGTCGCCTAATTCCATCACCACTGGCTCAGCAGCACCGTTGGCTGGCCAGTTGGGCAGCTCTGGGCCATTGGGATTTCCAGAGTGCAGGAAGTTTACCCAATAGTCGGACAGCCGGTCGGCGATTGCATAGTCCTCAGGCTTCCAAGGCTTGTCAGTCGCATACAAGTTGTTGAACGCATAGTTGATTTCACTCATGTGGTACGCGCCCTCATCCTGGCCTGGGGGAGCATGGGTCCAGTAATAGGTGTAGGTGCTGACAGTACTGTTGCCCGAGGTGTTGCGCGCGACTCCGGCCTGATACTCATTGGCCCACTGCCAGAGGGAGATGCGGGCCTGGTCCTGATAGAAGGTATTGCTGGCGGCATCGGCGCTGCTGTTACTGTTCCCTGCAGGATATAGTCGGAAGAACTCAGCGGCCAGGCCGACGCTGCCAAACTCGTACTGATTCTGGCGCGTATAACTCTCGACCGTCATTCCGGGGTTCGGGGTCGCACCATTTTCATCTCGGTTTCCGCCAGTCAGAACCGCGGCGATTGTATGATTGCCCTGTTGCAGCATCTCCTGGTAGTTAGCCGGCAGTACGTAGCCGTCCAGGACGGGACGGAACAGCGGGGGCTCCATATAGACCGAGTTGTTGGCAAAGACCGTATTCACGTAGGTAACGTCACTCGCGTCGGCGCCGGCCAGAAAGACCTCGACTGGAGCGGCACGGGCTGCGGCAATCCCTGAGAGGTTGAGGCTGGTGAGATACGCAGTCCCTTGCGCCTCCGCGACGGCGAGATGGCGGTACCCCTCGGCCACACTCCCGATCAGGGGATCGGAAGAGTAATGAGCTCCGCTCTCGGCAATCACCTGCTCGAAAAGCCCGTCCGCAAGTGGACTGTTCAGATGATCGAGCACGGCAGCGGCGCCTGCTGACTGGCCACCGATAGTGATGCGGGTTGGATCGCCCCCGAAGGCAGCGATGTTCTCGTTCGTCCAGTGCAGCGCCGCTTGCTGGTCAACTAAGCCATAATTCCCCGAGGTGCCGCTCGACGAGTTCTGACTGAGTTCCGGGTGGGCTAAAAAGCCCAGTGCGCCCAGTCGATAATTGACGGTCACAACTACGACCCCCTTGGCGGCTAGACCGGCTCCGTCGTACAGGGCCTGGCTGCTCGATCCCGAGCCAAAGCGGCCCCCGTAGAACCAGACATAGACTGGAAGCTTGCTGCTGGACGAGGCGGGTACCACGCCGATCCCGGTTTCCGTGTTATTTTGCACGTCGTTGAGGGTGGCCGTGTCGGGAGTCCAGATGTTGAGATACAAGCAGTCCTCGCTATAATAGCTCGACCCGGGCTGGGGACAGTCTGGGGCAAACTCAGTAGCGTCACGGACGCCCGTCCATCCGCTGACATGTTGCGGATGACGCCAACGATAAGCTCCAGTCGGGGCGGAGGCAAAGGGGATTGCCTTGAAGTTATAGACCGAAGAGATATATTGTGATCTATTGCCCTGCACCGTGCTCTCGTATGTGTCGATATAGACGGTGGGTGATTGCACTGGAGCGGCTGATGAGCTCGATGTGCTTTTCGACTGAGTCCTCGTGCCGATAACGCGGCCATATGCGGCACTGGCCAGCAAGGGGCCCCAAATTAGGAGCTTCATTGCTTTGAATCACGATGGTTGAAACTTAATTGTCAATTGAAGTTGGCCGGGGTGATGCAAGCTTTTTTTATATTCCCCATTGCTTTTCACGCCCCTCGTCCCCGAACTCCATTTGCTCTAAGATCTGCTTTCCCCTTTCCCCACTTTTCCCCAGGATTGAGCTTTGCTGCTCCGTAATATCCTTCCTTTCATGCGGGAAACACGGGTGCTCCTACGGACATCGGATAACGGAGATGGTGCGAAGTCCGACTTTATCCCCGTACACGTCCTACTCGCCTTTTGCCCTGGCTGCACTTTGCATACCCCCTTTGCATGGCAAGCACTGTTCGGGTCAGATGCCAGTTGATCAAGATATACTATCCCACCGCCGAAGGTCTGGCGGTAGATTAGAGAAGGCCTGACAGTGTTTTGAACGCGTGAGGTTGATCGGGACATGCTGACCCTTTAGTGCAGGACGGCTCCGCGTGCTTGTTTCATCTCCACCGGCAAGGGAACAGACGAGTTGCACAAGATAAGCATTGACCCTATTGGGC
Organism: Aspergillus piperis CBS 112811; assembly: GCF_003184755.1. Classification (NCBI taxonomy): domain Eukaryota; kingdom Fungi; phylum Ascomycota; class Eurotiomycetes; order Eurotiales; family Aspergillaceae; genus Aspergillus; species Aspergillus piperis. The sequence goes on along the minus strand of NW_020291624.1, from coordinate 77,256 downwards.
CGTGCCCGACATCAGGAGATAGTCTTTCTTCGCCTTCCTATTTGCACTGCGGCCTGCAAAGTAAAGGGTGGACCTGCGACAGAAAAGGCTTACCCCCGCATTTGATGACGCGGTCAAGCCGGCTGAAAGCCCAACTCCGTCCCTGTTTGCTAGACAGCGGAGCAGGGCATGCCTTAAATTATTGTCCCTCTAACCCAGAAGAGTAACATGTCATCTAAGTCCCCGCGTTGGGAGACGCTTTGACGCGGACAATATCACTGGACGCCAGTTCAAGGAATCGACGCACCCAGTCCTGTACCATGTAGATTTGACTGAAAGTGACAGCAGTCCCTTTCCCTTTCCCCACCCCCACAGACTGATGTTTTATCCGAGTCTGAATGCAGACATGACAATAAGGAAGCTGGTACCAAGCTAAATAATGCTATGGTGAATCGAGTAAAAAAATCTGGCAGACGGGCTTATATGATACAATGTCAAAACAAAGTAGATCAAAACGATATACCGTCGTCTACAAAGCAGCAGGGATGACTTATATGTCTCAACATACAATTACATTAGTTGTATGCATTCTGCCGGCATTAAATACCAAGAAAACATTATGTCCGACAGCCGCTAACCGCTTTCGTGGCCCGTTTGCGCCTGTAAAGCCGAGCTGTGTTCACCGCCTTCCATCAGGGACCAGCTCCCCGCAGCATCTTCGGCGGGAGATAAGGCACGCCCGCTATCTAACATCCCAAAGCTGCTGGCACATTTCGCATTCACATTCTCATTCTGTATGGCATTCCACTGAGTCTCATCGCATTGGCTGTATCAACATACGCTAACCTTCTTCATTATACCCCTCAAGTCAGCATCCACTTCGTAAACACCATCCGCTCCCCACAAGCGGAACAAATACAGTCACAACTGGAGCCCATCAACCTCAATATATCCCACACAAGACCCCTCGCATTTATATCAAATCAACACCCACGATGTCATCCACAACACCCACCACCCAAACCGACCAAATACCACCCCACCTCGACCCCCAAACCTACCCCCGCACAACCACAAACCCCACCCTGAACACCCACATCACGCTAACCTACCACCCCCTCGATCCCACAAGCGCACTATCCAAGATCTCCTCCCCCAACGCCGGCGCAAACGTCCTCTTCCTCGGCACGACACGCAACTCCTTCGAAGACCGCCCCGTCGCGCAACTAAGCTACACCGCATACCCGCCTCTCGCGCTGAAGACGTTATCGAAGATCGCGGAGGACGCGGTGACGAAACATGAGCTGCTTGGTGTTGTAATTGGGCATCGGCTCGGAGACGTGCCGATTGGAGAGAGTAGCATTGTGATTGCGGTTAGTGCGGGACATCGCGGCGCGGCGTGGAGGGCTGGTGAGGAGGTGTTGGAGCTGTGTAAGGAGAAAGCAGAGATCTGGAAGAAAGAGGTGTTTGTGGATGGGCAGGGGGAGTGGAGGGCGAATAGGGATCGGGATGCGGAGGGGAAGTTAGTGCAGGGGTGAAACGGGATATAAGTCAGTAGGTGAGTGGTGGTCAAGACAATCAAAGGTGACGGGTGGAGAATGCTAATTGACAGTCTTATTTTACAATCACAGAGTAGGGTATTGTCTATGATACACATCGAGGCAGGCAGAGACCATCACCACTTAGTCCTTCTTAAGGGGCTTGCCCTCGCGCTTCCAGTCATTGATATGTTCCATGATCGTCCTCGTGGCCGACTCAGGCGTATCCTGACGACCGATGCACTCGACGAAGTCGTTATCGGGATCTGTCAAACAAACAAAAGTCAGCTTCAGCTTCCCCCAGCTGCAGGAAAAGAAAGAAAAGAAAAGAAAAACATACCCATCAGATAGAAATAGATGCTATGATCGACCAAATAATCCTCACCAGGCTTAATATCTCTCGGGGTACTGAAATACACCCGATACTGCTTGCAAACATGCTTAACCTCATCATACGTTCCCGTCAACCCAATAATATCAGGATGGAACTCCTTCAAATAAGCGCGCAGCACTTCAGGCGTATCTCTGGCAGGGTCACAAGTAATAAACACAGGCAAGAAAACATTCTCGCCCTTCGTAGCCTCCTTCACCTTATCAATAATCTCGGCCATCTTGTCCAACTCGTCGGGGCAAATATCAGGGCAGTGAGTGAATCCAAAATACACCTAACCCCCCAAAACCATGAACAAATTAGCCTCAATCCCAACCCCATGAAAAAAAAAAAAGAAGGTAAGGAAGGAATACTCACAAAACTATACCTCCCCTTCAAATCCTCCGCCGTAAACTCCTTCCCATCCAAATCCTTCAACGTAAACGGTCCTCCAACCTTCGGCTTCCCAACCCCCTTACTCATCTCCGCAATGCGCTTCCTCTCCAATCGCTCCTTCTCAACCCGGAAATAAATAATCATACCACCACCCGTCAAAACGAACAGCAGCGCCGCCTTCCACGAGAACGGACCCGTCGAGTTCCGCGCCTTCAATTGGCCCATTGTGCGCGCGCGAAGACAAGCCGGAGAGGTCGAAAAAGAGCGGCGGAGTAGTAGTCCTGCATTGCTGCTGCTGCTACTGCGGCTATTGATGTTGGTTGCTGCTCTGAGGTTCGCGGAGAAGAGACCGGTCGTCTTTGCGGTGGTGTGTTCGATTGGGGATAGGGCAGAGCGAGAGGTCCGCGTGAGGATCCGGCTCATGGATCTCATTGTTGATGCCATTGTTGTTGTTGTTGTTTGCCCGGGTTGGGGAGGGGGAGGGCTGGTGCACGGAGTTTTCTGGCGTTTGAGGTAGGTGTGGTTTTCGGAGTCCGCGGCGGAGGTTTGGATGTTCGAGACAGCTGCTCGGTCCGGAGGATTGGTTTTCTGGATGGGGTTTAGTGTCTGCGCCTTAGGCATACGAGGATTACTTCCGTGTCACGTGTATTTTGGTGCGGGCTAATGGGTTATAGGACTTTTTCGATTCATCTATAGAATTGGATGTAAACCACACGTAGGGCTCTATATCCATAGTTTGAGAAGACATTAAGAGTTGTAAAATTACAAATATTACACCCGACCTCCTGTCCAATGACGCCGGACCTGTCAAATGCACTGCGCGAGTGGAGCAGTCGTACATGCTTGCTATGCAATTTATTGCTCGCCGGGAAGTATGGTCGCCGAAGGAACAAGGGCACGTAGGTTAATATAATGGAACAGTAAAGTAAGAAGGAGAGAAACCGATGAAGCGAAAACGACAGGTGGTATTTTGACACGGTTCGTGGCGTAAAGACAATGCGAGACTTGGTATAAACGAAAAGAAATGAAGCAAATGCATCTTTTGCCCCCGAAGGTTGTTGAAAGATGGTATGTACGGAGGAAGTCGGGAGTATTTCACTGTACACTTCGACTGGCTAAGCTGGCCCGACTGGGAGTCGTCCGTGGTTCCTCTTCTTCGATTACATCGCTGAGGCGCGTAGGATGACGATGGCGCGGGGTTACGGACTCCCAACCTGTCCCTACACCCCATCCCGAGCCGCTATAATCGACAGACTGGGTGTAGCCTCCATAGAGAGGTCCGGATGTTGTGGGCATAGAACTGGGTGGGTATCCGCCTTCCTCTACTGACCCATGCTCATACTCGTCGCTCGCTTCGGACATGGCAGGTTGGTAAGCAGTTGGCTGGCCCTGCGGGTTGCGGCGGTAGCTGCTGCCGGCCTCTTCTTCTCCTTGCTCGCTACTAGCAACGCTGGGGCCGTAGGAGCGGTCATCATTCTCAGACGTTGGCCGAGCTGGATATGCGGCACCCTGCTCATAGAAATGTCCAGGATATTGTCTCTGAGCTTCCGGAGATGATGATGGAGGTTCCTGAATGGGCCGATGCCCTTCCACAAAAGGATCGGTGCCGGTTGGGGATGCAGGAGTTTCATAGTATTGACCTTCCGTCACCGCTGTGGTTCTCGCGGCGCTCTCACCACTTGCGTATGGGCTTTCTCGGGTTGGCGGGCGATTGGTATTATGTCGACTGGCGGGGCCTGGGATCATCGGTACGACCTGTACACCTCCGACTAATGTAGGTTCTCCATTCCGGAGGGATGTAGTGCGGTCGCGTTCTTCTTGTTCGCGCCGACCCAATTCTTCCCATGCGCGGCGGGCCTCGTCTTTAGAAATTTGCAACTCACGGCGCATTTCTTTCAGCAGCTCTTCGGCGCGTGACTTGTCGCTCTCTGCTTTTTGCAGTGAAGTGAGAGCATCAGACCGAGCTTGTCTCTCAGTCCTAACCTGCCTCTCGAGCTCCGCTAACAACTCTTTTGAGCGTTCTTGTTCAGCACGAGTGTCAAAGAACCAACGCTGGAACTTCCGCTCTGATGAGGCCCGCAGGCGTTGCAACTCGACAACAGCATGGAAGAGGTTGGCTCCAGCGGCAGAAAGGTCCGTCACTTGACGCGCCATTTGTTGATTAAGAGGATCGCGCTCGAGCGCTTCATTATTCTGCTCCAGCTTGCGGATCCAGTAACCAGTCAAACCCTCCCAGTGGGACGAGAGTGTTTCCCATCGTTCGAAGGCGTGAGGAAACGGAATTCTACGAGATTGTTGTTGGGCTTGGGAACTTGGCTGTTCAGACGCCGCCTGAGCTGCCTGCTTGGACCACCCGGCAGAGCTCTGCGGGGCAGCCTGAGGCTGTTGAGATGCACTGGGCTGCCCAGCCGAGGTAGTCGGCCTCAGCGGTCCATGTGCACCACCAGTTCCAGGGGTAGACGCAGAGACTTGAGGCTCTGGTCGTTTCGTGGTTGTGGAAGACCGCTCTGGGATTTGCGTCCTTCGTTGCGAGTTTCTGTCACCGGCAACGCCAGCAGCATAAGCTGGACCGGGCCTATTCTGCTCCTGTTGCTGTCTGCGCTCGATGTCATCCTGCTCCCTATCCCTCGCCTCCTGCTCTGCTTTCTTGCGAGCCTCTCGATCCCGACGTTGCCTCATGATATCCGTGGGCGTCCGCAAACCACTTGCAGGGTGTGGGTTGACAGGGACCGGACCTTGAGTGGCGCGAGTAGATCCATTCTGAGTACGGCCATTGGCTCCAAAGCCTGACGGACCGGGGGCACCCGCGACGTCAGACATGGGCGCATTCACTTCTTCCCAGTCTAACGTAAACGGAATTGGTTTGCGGAGTGCTTCCTCCAAGGTCCAGAGAATAGCAGACGCGGTGCGCGGGGAGACACTGGTTGTCCTATGGGGCCAGTACGATTCACCTGGTCGCCGGGAGGATTCCTCTTCCGAGTCGGCCTCTTCGTCGTCTTCTTCGGTTTGCGCCTCAGACAGTGCTGGACGCAGAGCAGCGAGACCACTTTGGTGTTCCGAAACGGGTCGCACGACCACCGGTATAGTCTGTTCTACGTGAGATGGCCTTCCGGAACCATATACGGACGGAGGTCGCTGGGAAAGTCTGGCTGTTCTCCGCAATGAACGAGTGCTTCCGACAGCGCTCGAGGGTCGAAGTGACGGATGATGGGTAGAGTCAGGAAGGACACGGGAAGCAGCCTGCTGCTGGCGTTGCGGTGAAAGGGTCGTAAATGTTGTAGGGTCGTTAACGTCGTAGGTCTCGTCAAAGTCGGCGCGATTGCGATGAGACACCGCTGAAGATGGAGGATGCTGAAACGGGATATGCGACGACAACGTGGGTGCGAATTGGGATTCGGCCCTCACAGAATGGGACCAGGAACGAGAGCCCTGCAACCAGACGTGGGGTTTGACAGCGTGTCAGGAGAAATATGCACAGCTCCAGCAGTATCTAGCACTATCCAGCACACAAAAGATGAACCCGCCGCTGTGTATGTCCGATGGGTTAGCACAAAGAATGCTGCACAGTGGGTATTTTCATTCGAAACACGACAGAATACAGAATAGTAATGGGGCGCGTGGAAGCAGTTCAGAGCGAGCCACGCAGATTGAGGGTGAGAGGGGACTTTGAAGGCAGTGGCTGGTCGAATAAGGAGACGCCGTCGCAGAATTACGATGGCTGGGAAATCGGGAAGACAGTTGCAGCGACGGGATCTTACCTGTACCAGGAAGCGCCCTGCAGACCGCAACGAGCACCGCTAGAGGCTCGTAGCAGTCATGGAGCAGAGCAAGAAAGCCCAATGGCTCCCGCGGAGGATTCAAGGCCGGGTAGCAGCGGTCTGAGTTGTATGAACAACAGCTAACTGTGAGGCGGGCGACGGAGGGTGGAAAAGGAAGGGAAATTGAAACGGGAAAAGATCGGGAAAATCGACGAGGAGCGCGTTGTCAGTCACGCCGGGCACCCAAAAAAAAAAATAAAAAATCCACCCTCCCGATCGATGAAATAGACTGATTCTCTGGATCTGCACTACCACCCCCAACTGCACCAGATTCAGTCTCTGATGTTCGCCGCAGGCACTTAAGAAGGATGGTTGACCCGCCGATGGCCGTGATTCACAACACTGCAGGCCAAGATAATTCTTACCACACGCCTTACCTTCCCACCTTCAATGTACAAAAGGTCGCACAGATAGACTACGATGATTCAGATGGCCCGTTGGTTGGACAACAAACTAATTGTCTACCCAAGGTGAATCAATTGGTTTTTATTTAGGCAATTCATGTCTCTCTGTGTCTTCCGAAGCCCTGTTGCCTCATCAAGTTATAGCAATGAAATCATCCATCGAACGAATTTCCTAGTCGTTCGCTCTCCCCTCCACTAGAGATAGACACTGTGCTTCACAGTACTCTAAGATGATGATATCAAACCCACTCCATATGTATTGCATCATGGCCCCGTCGGAAAAGACATATATATATAGAAACCAACGCTAGTCCAAGCTTCGTCGTATTAATGGCCCAATCCCTAGCGGGTGTGCTGGCAATTCCTGATTGGGGTTCAACTTAGTTCCACGCCATGATTAGGTAGCTGCCAACTAGCACCGCCATGTACCTGGCCAGTGGCCCAGGTACTGAATCAGGTCTCTGGCATACTTTCGGTAGTTCAGGCCGTCATTTCTTGCTGGAGAAGCCTCTCGATCTCGAAGCCTAAAGGAAAGAGGCCCCTTGATGATCTGTGCTAGAGTTTTCAGAGCCTGGATACGGCCAGGGCCGGCTGTCGAATCAACTCCACTCTGGGTCCATCTAAAAAGCACAGACCCGGTGGTGATGACGATGGAGCGTTGGCTTATTCCTCCACGGTCGCACAATAAGCGGTACAACCACACGGAAAATATATCAACAAGGGTTTCTCGGAAGGGGAGTAAGTAAATGTGATGGATCAGTTCTGTCTCGTTTCCTACGAGACCAGAGCAATTGCTGAACCAGGGCGCCTTCGTGGGGAGGGGCTATAGGTTCTATAAAACAGGATTTCCGCGTTGATCGTGGGGTCCAGGTGCAATTTCAGCCTCTTGGTGGAAATTGGACTTGTGAACACTCGGGGTTATAGCTGAAGGGTTAGATTTTGCAAAAGGACGAGCAATAGGCAAGGGCCTTCTGAGTCGGGTATTAATTGAGTTCAAGGGAGGCAATCCGTCCGACCCGGTTTCAGACCTGTCGAGATTCCTTGCAGTAAGTCTCACCACTCTAACAAAACAGCCACTCTTGACTAGAATAGTTACATAACGTTTTCTCGGCCTTCGGTAATGCTTGAATAACATTCAAATCCGTTTGTACATCCAATTCATGATGTTTCGGAAATGATTCAGAAGTCCAGCGGGGAGACAATCCAAGGACAAGGCAAATAGTGACTGTTATTGCCTGAGCACAAGTAGTCAGCTGAGCTTGATCCCATGCAAGTAAACGAATACTAGCTGCTCAATGATGCGTCAGGATCGTGCGCCTTCATCCCGAATTACCCGTGAAGAAGCATCAATAAACTATGCAAAAGAACTCCGGGAGGCGTCGATAATTATGACTGGCAAGAAACGTTGGCGCTTCTGCGTTAACATCCATAAGGGGAAACTAGAGCCAGCTTAAAGACCTGCCCTATTACACCTACAATGGCCTACACACAAAACATTTCTCACTACACCGAATTGGTGTGCAAAATGACCCCAATGCATACCCGGCGGAGCAGTTGTGGGAGAGATGCATGAGTAAATGCAAAACCGCATCGTCATGCACAGGTCCGGGAATGCGGGCCATGCAACTTCGTGCTTCCCCGACGGTCTAGATGTCTGCTAAATTTGTACGACAAAGTCTCGTAAAGCCGCACTGTCAGTCACTCGAGCCGCCACAGGCCCGAGGCTAGAGTGGCCATACTCAAAGTAAACGCAAATGGGCATGATGCGATCAGTGATCAGTCTAGACAAAACGAGGGCAAGGTATGGATGTGTTGATAGAAGATGCTTTGCCAGACAGACAGGAAAGATACGGCATGGTTGAGTTTCCAATGACATGCTATTGGGCGGTTTTACTCTTGTGGTGAGGGTAACAGTTTGCAAGGACGATTGCTGCCGATAGATGCACATTATGCCAAACCCTAATCTCAGACGAGAGAAATCACTTTCACCGACTTCAGGTTCAGAAACTGGCTGGTTCAAGGACAGGAGCTAGGGAGTCTATTGCGGTAAAAGAGCCAATATTCTGCAGACCTCACAGCAAGGACTTGAGTATGTACCAAGTCCAGCAGAGCGGCAAGCCAGCCGTTTCGGAGAATAAATGCGTGGGGGGCAAGACCTTCTTATACCCAGACAACCACCTCTTAGAAAACGACTAAACTCAATCGATCAGTTACAACGGAAAGATCTCCGGCCTTCCAATGCCTGAACTGCAGTATCCGCAGCAACCTGGAATTCTGGAATGCGGGTCGTGGCATGATCTTTGTATAGCCAATTGCCAAAGACCAGTTGCGTCAGATGGGATCTGCTCCGAACTTGAGCTCTGGCACTGAAAAACTATGTCGGAAACTTCGACTAAGAAGATAGTTTCTTTGACAGTCTGGTCTACTTATCGCTCGAGGTTAATGAGCGGAAGAATGACCCGCAACAAAGAGATGGGAGGTCACGGATGACAAGGCCAGACCCAAAGATCGGCTGCCGATCGGCCACCAGAGCCGTGGTTGAGTCCGGCATGTCCTGCCTCTACTATCCGCGACCACCTCTCTACTGCTTCCTTCTTTGAGACCAGGTTCCTGGGAACAGACCCCAGCCTGTATCCACGGCTCTGGAATTGCCGGCATAATTCAGAACAGTGTCTACGCAGGTTCCTCGAAATCTCACTGACAGCAAAGGCAGGCCTCATTCAACAAGGGCCTGTGGTATCGCTAGCCGCGCTTACTAGCGGGACAATCATGCAGGACCGGTCGACTGTATGCATGCAGGCCCTATTTTTGCGCTGCCAAACCTGAACATTGGGAGTAGATAGCGGATGATAATGGAGGCACGCCCCTGGACCTCAGCTGACAAGCCCACAATGCTTTCGAATCGCAACGCTGCAGAGAGCGATTGTTGACGTTATACCATTCTCAGGCCGAGTCTGAAACTCCAGGGAAACTGCACAAGGTTATAATGCCGAGTCAGAAAACCAGGACCCCGCGTCAACAAAGTTGCGGATCGGGATTCCGGGGCCTCCCTTGCTCCAGCGTCTATGGTCTGCCGCCTTGCTGCACATCCCCATCCCTACCGAAGGAGACCATGTAAGGTCTGATAGGTCCTCAGAGTCAGTGCGCTCGGACGTTCGAGCTTTGTTTACGCCTTTCTGCATTGGCATGCGCCGGGGCTCCTCCCCGACCTAGCCACCATCCAGCAATGGGGCTGCCCTAGGCCAGGATAGGCATCACTGTTATTTTTTGGGGAAGAGATGTATAAACATATCCCCTCCGCCCTTGACCCTTTCTTCGTTTCTGGCCATCCTCATTCCTTCGTTTGTACCTAGTCTCTCCTTTGAACCTGTATGAACTGCATCCGTCCCTTTCATTTCTGAATGAAGTTTCTGCGTGTCTGAATGCACCACATCAAATTCACACCGGCGTCATAATCATAGCCCATGGCTGACGGATATAATCGGCCTCCCGGCGATTCCAACGCCTTTCATAGCTGCCGGAACCGATCACAGACTGCAAGCATTCTGCCCACAGCTACGCCGCCTAGGAAGCGGGCATCATCATTCTATACTGTTAGAGGGCCAGAGATTGTTGACGAGTCGACACCTGATCCATTCTACCTGGAGCATACTCCAGGAGGCGCCTCTCCCTGGGGCAATCGTCGACCGGGTAGTCGCGATGTGAGAGGCAGTGAAGAAGGTAATCCGTATTCAATGATATCCTCGGTGTATTCCAAAGACATTCCCTTTGCTGTCACTGCACGCGGTGAATCTGCGAGATTGCGATCCAACAACAACCGATCTACCCTGTCTGTGGTCGAGCTAGAACATCAACTTGGTCTTCAGCAAGTTGCATCATCCCGTCCTTGGGGAACAGCTTCTGGGCATCACGACCACAGTTCGTTCAGTTCAGTGCAGACCGAAGCTACACCAGACTTGACACCAAGCAGCTCCTTCTCATCCAATTACTCTGCTCCCATCTATCCTGACAACTCCCTCCCCGCGGTAGAGTCTCTGCCAGTGCACGCCCCTCCCATCCCGCCCAGTCCTAGGCACAACGTATATCCTTACTCGTCCACTCCCTTGAACCAGTCGCAAGTAACTTTGTGTACACAGCCCTCTACGCCTGTACGACAAGGACGACCGCATACAGCGACGCCTAACGCGTCGTCCGATACCCTGGTCATGCACCAAGGAGACAGTCACGATCCTCCCTCCCATCGTGGGAAGCCATTGCCATCTTTACCTAATGGAGCCCGGAATGGCATTGCCCATAGCGGCAGGAAGGGGCCCCCTCCACCAATCCGGCCTCCTATTGCTCCGTCAATGATCTCTCCCCCGTCTCGCATCAACCCCGTGACTATGGAGCCACACGCCACTCATTTTGAAAAAGCAATGTTTATACCTTCAAATGATTGTCCGAGTCCTGTACCTAGTCCCAGTCCAGGGTCGCCCTTGCTTGAACGCTATCCCACCGCCAGCTCAGCGCGTGATCGTCCATCCACCTCAGCGTCACGACCAGCTTACTGCGAACAGTCAGTCTGGGAATCCGACTCGGACACCGAGTCGGTCGATCCCAAGTCGCTGTCCAAGAAGCCAATGGACAAGTTGAAGAAGGTTCGCAGTCGAGTGCATCTAAGGGTAGCCAAGTCGGCGCCAAAGCTTCAACCTCCGCAGACACCCAACAGTCAGCACAGCAATCATTTGGAGAAGTTCTCTTCCATGCCCGATCAACCCCCAGAGGATCTCTGCCCGTCTCCCGCGCGGAAAACCGTCAAGGCGCGGTCACGAGAGGCTCTGCGGCCAGCGGCTGAGACCTTGCGACTGGTTGCCCCATCTACGACTTCTCTAGTACCACCGCAGTCGAGACGCGGCAGCGGTCAAGCGCGCACCATTGACATTGACCGAACAACTGCAGCTGCAATGCAAGCGAAGTCACGACGCCGACCCCGGTCTGACTCGAAGAAGTCACTTTCCCCGGAGCGTGAAAAAGTGTGCACCCTCTGTCGCGAAGAGCGATCCGACAAGGCCATCCTGTCCCTAGCACGACCTCCACTCTATAAACGGGTGTGGGAGTCATTGCGTGTGCTGGGCTGTCATGGCGACATTACACCTCCTCGGTCCCGCAGACCCATGTAGTTATTCCCGATCCTTTTTATGTTCTCATTCCTGTTCGAAAACAAAAAGTCCTATACGGCGTTAAATGATGTACGGCTATTTGCTACGATCTACCAAAAACCACCCTTACGGCCCTGTCCGACGATACTGAATGGATCGCCATGATTGATCTAATGTTTATGACGCTGAACGCAAAACGACCCGCCAAAATCCCTACCGGCGGATGATGACAATCCACATATATATGATGGATGCACGGCACCATCCATGCCCATGTCCAATCAATGACCTGACGAGACGAATATCCCCTGAGATGGAAATCTCACCGGTAGTCTCGAAACGATGCAATGCAATGCGAACGCGCTGCGATGATTCATGTAACGATGAGGCAACGAACGAACTGATTACGATAGTTGGTCTCATACCACTCTTTTTTCTCACTTACTGATTTATGCTGATGCCTGTCTGTACTTGTGTCCATCATGACACCCATTTCCTTGTCTGTCTGTCTGTCTATCTATCTATCTATCTATCTACTGTCACTCATTCCTAAACCACCCACACTCGCTCACTACCCACTATTGCTTGCAATTGCCCGCACGGGCGCGCCTGTCACTCACACTCCATACTACATCAATTACTGAGCTCTTCTCACACTATACCATAAACATACATACCATATACAAATAACAAAGAAAACCACATTCACCACACCCAATGAATTTCCCATTCCTCACCGTAGCCATCCATCCATCCATCCATCCATCCATCCATCCATCCATCCATACCTCATGAATTGACCGACACCATGTCCTCTTTCCCAATACGAACAAACCAAAACAAACGGAACCACAAAGGCCCAGATTCCTACCTACTGTAAAGAATTCTTCATCGGCATGTGTGGGGTTTTTCCAGCGAGGGGTACCGAAGTGAAAATCTACTCAGTCCCTGGTTTTATCCCATCCCTTGGAGCAAGCAATGCGATGCGGCCGCGGACTAGCTCGGCTTACTAGGGATGTCCGTCCATCCATCCCTTGAAGAAATGAGGGATGATCTGGCTACTACTGAATTTTTCTTCAACCATGAGAGTGAGTGAGTGAAGTGACTCGCATCATAAAACCGGTTTTGGGCGGGCGGCCTTGGTGGATTCGATTTTGTTAGTTTAGTACTTTTGTGAAATTCGGTTGAATGGTTGGTTGGTTGGTTGGTTGATTTGGGTCTTGTGCATAAGGTTTTTGTCTATCGTATCTAGCTAGGAACTTTCTTTGTATAGATGGATGGATGGATAGGTAGGTAGGTTAGGCTTAGTGGTGGCTTGGAACGAACACCACTCATTATTTCACAAACTATTTCTAACACCATGTAGATAGATAGATATTATCTGTCTTTTGCGGCACAACGACATACACTCAACGTAGTCATCCACATCCAGCGTGAATCTAACCACCACCCAGCCCATAGCTGCACAAAACGCCATGCAAGCAAAGTCCCCTCCGTACCTTGCAGCCACGTCCCGTCTCGACCATCCGGCCATCCTGTCCTGCCGTCCCGACAGCAGCAGGGGAGGGAGCCAGCCAGGTAGCCATCCCGAGACCAGACCCCGACGTATGTATGCAGTCTCGAAGCACTGCATACAAGCCAAGACTGCCTGCCGGCAAACAAGCAAGCAAAGCAGGGAAATTCCTGCTGCTGGGTCTCCTGGAAAAATAATCCAGGCTAGGCTGACATCGCCCCGATCCTCTAGTTGAATCCCGACAGCCGCAAGGGCCCGCCAGGAAACAAAAATGAGAGGTGAGAGAAGGATAAAAAAAAGTACCATCCATAATCACCCATTCAGCTCTCCTCCACCTCCTTGTCTTCAACAGCAGCAGTAGTATCCTTCATCTCCAACGCATCCATATTCTCCTCCCACCTCGGCACCCTCACTTTCTCCTCCCACTTCCCTATCGCCCCCTCACCCTGTCTCCCCAATCTAATCTCAGCTTTCTCCCCCTCCGAAATTTCCTTCTCACTGATCCCCTCGAATACCTTTCGCACATCCAACTCCTTTACGGCCTGTTGGTACAACGCTAGTATCTCCGCACGCTTGGCTTGGCGTTCCTCGTCGGTAATTGTAGGAGTAGAAGTGGTAGAAGTGGCGGTGCCATTGGTGCTGGTAGCACCCTTCCGACCACCCGCCGAAGGCAGCTTCTTCACCACGGCTTTCTGGCTCTCGTCGTACCCGCGTAGCACGCCCTCGAGAATACCGAGGATCGTACCGGCGCGCATGCCGAGTTGGGCGCCGATGGGGAAACCAGCGTCGAAGCCAGCTTGGACATGGGAGGTTTTGGAGGCGCTGATGCCGTCGCGGTAGCCGGCTGTGACGTGTTGGCGGCGGAGGGAGGGGAGGTCGGAGGGTTCGGTGGTGGTCGTGGTGCTGGGAGGGTGGGGATGGGAGTGGTGGGTTGTGGGTGGGGGGGAGGAGCCGAAGATGTCGTCGAGGGTGGACATACTGGTTTGTAGTTTATTGATTGTAGAGGTGTAATTTGTGATTTGTTTGTATGTAAAATGAGAAGTGGTGATGGTGGTGTTGGCGTTGGTGTTTGGAGAAAAATTTGGGCGGGGAAGTGATGAGATGAGATGATCGGCTGGCGGGGTGGGTCGGGGTTGGTGGGGTTTAATCTATTATCTACTACAGAGTATATCTATCAGGGCATGAGCTGGTCTGATTATTGCAATAGATTTAAAAATTAAAATATCGCTATGATTTGGGCTGATTGATATACTATTATTTCAATTATTAGGTACCTGTGTTCGTCTATGGTACATCCCCTCAGTTCATCAGGGCTGCATCGCGACTAAATCCTTTGACACAATCCCAGCAATAATAATAGGCCAACTAAACCGTTCTAACCAGCGGAACATAAGGTCATACGACCGATCCCGTTTCGGAGCCTGATTTTAAATGAGTGATCTTCCTTATTTATATTCGAAGCTATCCAAGCACAAGTCTCAGCCCAACTTTCTTTATCCCATTGACTCTCTATATATATCCTGCACAGAACTACTCCAATTCTTACCCATATATCCTCCTACTTGCTTACTACTACTACTCATCCACTTAATACCTTCTTCAATAGACAAATACAATGCGCCCCTCGACCCGCCTCCTCATCCTCACCACACCCCCAATCATCCTAACCTACACCACGCACCGCTACCTCTGCACCCTCGAAGCCAAATACCCCCCCATCGACCCAACCACCACCACCAGCCTCGCTCTCCGCACCCCGAGCAATCCAACAACCCAGCACTGTCCCGAAGTTGACGTCTACGAGGCCAGACACATACCAGTGAAATCACTTCTAAAGCGATACTCCACACTTCTCCAATCCCATCCCAAAACCCATGACTCCACCACAACCAACAAAGCAACCCTAACCAACGCCTGGATCCTCACCTTCCTCAACACCAAACCCTTAATAGTCGAAGGCAGCCTCGTCGGCCTAATCAAGAATAAATCCTACAGTCCCGGGGATACGGGCCTGACTAACCCGGAGTTCATACCTACATCGACACCTACAACCACATCTTCACTCACATATAAACTCTCATCCCTATTCATCACCCCCAAACCCCAAAACCCAGCCTACCCAATAGAACAAGAAAAAAGAAGCGACCGCTCCCTCCTCAACTCCGTCTTCACAATCCAACAAACCTCCTCCCCCACAACAGGCCTCCTACTCTCATGGCACATGCCCGACGAACCGCGCCTCTTCTTCGAGAAAATCGCCCGATGGGGATACCCCTGGCGACTGATGAGCGGGGGGCGACACGAGCTCAGCATCTCAGAGGTATATGTATATGAGGGAGAAGAAGTAGTCGATGTACGATTCGCCTCGGCACATGATTATGAGGTTATAAGTGACGAAGAACCGACGCAGAAGATAGTTCCTGCTTGGGTGGGGAGGTTGCATCGCGGGTATGCGAGGGCGTTGGTGGATTGGGCCGTGAGGGATTTGGATGCTTAATTAATCTAATTTGACTAGTCGTGACAATCTCCGCTCTGTATATATATACCATATTCATATTTAGTATATCTAGTACATATTCATCTCATCTCATCTCAAACATCACCATCACGCATCAACCATCTACTGAAGTCTGAATAGAGAGATCAACAATCCCCCCAATGCTCCACAACCCTCCACCCCATCCACCCCCAATACTTAACACAAACCTCCCACCCATCGCGAATCACCTCTACCCTTCCAGTGCCATGCCCACTACTTTCACATACATCATACAGACATAAATCGTATGTCGTCGCGCCGGGACTCTTCCACGAGAAGGTGTCCACCGCGGACACATTCACGCTGGAATCGAGGGTCTGGCACCCATCTGCTGTGCCTGAGACGCCTTGCCGGTGGAAGAGTGATAGCTCGAAGCTGGTGGTGTTGGGGTCGCAGCCTGGTGAGAAGAGGCGGAGGTCCCACTGTATATACCATTGTAGTGGGGTGATGTTAGTGTGGGGGGATATAACAGTTTTGGGGGAAGGGAGGGGAGGCGAACGTTTTTGTAACGGAGGGTTTCTAAGGAGGAGGTGTATGCTGTTGGGAGGAAGAGGAGGAGGGTGGTAGTGGTTAGAGTGGGGAGGAGGGTGAACTTCATTTTTGATACTAAGGAGTAATAATCACAGTAATTATTCATGGGAAGTTAGAGGAAATGGGAGGAGGCTGGGCTGTCTATATTTATATCATACAGACAGACCCTGCAGATCAGGCACGCTAGTGCTTCACATCTCCGCTAATGCAGGGATCCGGACCAAAAAGCGAACGAACCATGGGCTCGCTTACCCTCGCACAAAGTGTCATCTGGATACTTTCAATGCATCCGTCTGATTCTTCATTCATGTCTAGACTCTTCTTGAAGGTTTTTATGCTATATTTAAAATACATCATGGAAACGGACTGGCTAGTGTCTGCCCGGGGTTAATCTCCAAGCCCGGAGTGGCAGACCCTGCAGTTTCAAAACAGCCGGCCGGATGAAGAAGAAAAATGTCACTACGCCAATCAACACACACAGGATGTTCGTCGTGTAGTATCCGTCGTGTTGAACGTGGCAGGTGCCTCCTCCGTTGACGCAGCGCGTCCGGTCAGGCTCTAGTGCACATGAGAAGGCCTCCGTGACGAGGTCACCCTTCAGTTTCTCGGACGGTGGTGGCACCGTTGGTGGAACACACGTTGCCTCGGTGAACATGTCCACTAGCTTGAGGATGAAGTATCGAGGGAATGTACCGCCCAGGTTGGAGACACTGTTAGATAATTAGTAGAGGTCTATTGAATGATAGGGTAATAAAACTTACGTTGCGAGCATTGTCATGTAGGTACCGCCAATGCTTGGGTCAGCGATGCGCGCATGGAATGCACTCACCGCCACAAACATCACCGTGTTCATGAATGTCGAAAACACATGCTCTCCAATCACGGTCAGTAGGTACCAGAACGGGACCTGCTCAGCCGACGGGAAGATCATCACCGTGATCTGGGCCAGGACGGCTGCCGCCAGTCGTCCGATGAACGCCCAGCACCACAGCCGCATGGGCGTGTACTCCGTCGACCACTTGCCAGCGTAGTATCCCAGCCCGATTTCAAAAGGAAAGTCTATCAATACCACTAGCGCCATGTTGTCTTGGCCGAATCCCTTGTCCAACAGCTTCAGACTTGTTACGCCGTCGTTGGCTTGGAAACCAATCTTGGCGATCAGATGGACCAGGATGATAGTGTGAATGTTCTTAAGCTTCAGCACATTCCACATACTGCGGTACACGTCCATGATGCTATCGCGTTCATGTGTCCGGTCTTCCTTCTTCATGACGGCCAGACAAGTCGTCACAACTAGATAAGCCCAGCCCCAGAACTTCAAGTACGTGCCCAGCGACAGCAATCCACCTTCCGCAGGAACGGCCCGGAACCAGCGGTTTGCAAAGTCGGCCGAGTTGAAGGCCAAAAACACAGTGTAGGACAGGAAGTGGCCGGCTGTCAATCCCACCGTCTGGGCAGTCGATGCGTAGGAGATATTCGGGGGCGACATGAGGGTAATTGCCCATCCATCGACCGCAATATCCTGCGTAGCGCAGAAGAACACCAGCAAAAACCACCAGTATGTAAAGTTCCAGACGCCAGCACCACCATTGGCGCCCGCCTGCTGCATCATCTCTTCAATGCGTCCGCCGAGATAGATCATGGCCAATCCGGCGATGACCTGGATGGGGGTGATCCAACTCTTGCGCCTGCCGAACCGCCGGCTCCAGATGGCATCCACGATAGGGCTCCAAAGCAGCTTCAACGAGTAGGGGTAGGATGCGAGTGAGAAGACACCGATTTGACCGTACGACAGGTACGGCTTCAGTAGGAAAGGGACGGATCCGGTGGCCAGCCCCATGGGGATACCCTGGAGGAAGTATAGCACACACAGCAGCAGAAAGTTTCTCCGGTCGCTGGCGGGCAGATTCGCGAAAGAGGTCGTTGTCATGGCGGGCGTTTGCGGGGTCATTGGAGGATCTTGGTCGAGAGTGAAACTAGGACGTGACATGAGGCGATTCGCCCGAGCGGACGTAGACTCGACAGAGGTGTCCCTCTTTCGCATCTCGATGGAGGAATCCATACTGTCGCTCGCGTAGCCGTTCTGGCCCGTCGCTATGGTCAAGGAGGGCTTGGAGCGGCGTTTCAAGACCGTGCGGCCTTTGCGCTTCATGGGTGATTTGCCACGATGGGAGGGAGCGTGTGGGTGTCGTGAGTGTAGAGAGTGACTGGGGGAATCCGAATCGGAGTCGTCGGGGTCAGATGGTGAAGGCGAGAAAACGGCGGAGGGTTCGGGGCGATAGTCAGAGAGGTGGTCTGTGTAATGCAAAGGATGGTGGTGTTCACGCGTGTCGGTGCTGCATGCTAGAGACTGGAGTTCCACCTCCTGAGGACGATCCGCTGCGGAATGACGATGTTCGTAGGAAGAGTAGGGATCCGCAGGGTCATGGAGGGAGGAAGAAGCGGAGAAAGGGGGAAGACGGGAAGAGGGAGACGAAGGAAGGACTGGAACAGGCCGGGATGAGGCATCCATTCGACGTGGTGGAGAGAGGCGAGTGAACTTTGAGGCAAGCTGGCCTCAAGCGTCAAGCTTGTTTGTCCACAGCTGCTTGGCTGGAACCGGCGATGGCTCCCTTGTGATTGGCTGTGGTCAGCCGTCATTATTAATGTTGCGCATTAAGGGCCTGGCGATCCCTCCATGCGTTGATTCTTCAGATGCAGATGGAATTAGTACCTTAAGTAAAGATCTCGTGCTGGGGTAATCCTGTGACAACAGAGCCTCCAATTATGACGACTCATAGCTACAACTTATTATCCTCTCCACCATAATGTTCAATACTTATACAATGCAGTAACAATAACAACTCTATTCAACATACACCTCAATAGCTTATTCAGGGATAAACATTCAACTCTCCTCCCCTCCCCCCAAAAGCAAGGACTAAGCAAATACCCAGCCGACCCAGCACGGTGGATCACAGACCAGGATACAATTTCACCCGCCAATCGAACTGCAACCTTGAAAGGAGCCGCGGGCCCGGGATCCCCCCTCACGTGATGCAGCTCCTGTCAACAAACACCGCCTATCACCACCACCAAGCATAGTAGTCGTAGCCATCTCCGCCCGAGCTCCATCACCACTAAACCCTCCACCACCTAAATAACAAACAATATCCTCTATCCCTCGAAAATGGACACCGACGACCTCGACTCCGAAATTTCCTCCATCCGCGCAGAAAGTCCGTCCCCCAAGCCTCTAATCCCCCACCCACAGACAACCAACTAACCCACCCGCTAGTCTGTACCCTCCAACACCGCCGTCGCATCCTAACAAGCAGCCTCCTCTCCTCGCGCACACTGCAACGCCTCTCCAAATCCCAACCACCAACCCTCGCCTCCCAACAACACCAACAACAACAATGGACCGACATCTCCCCCCTAATCCAAAGCACCTCGACGCACGCGCAAACAAACCACCACCGCATCGCCTTCTCCACAACCACCTTCCCCTTCACTGACCCCTCACCAACCTCCGAGTCCCCCAACCTCCTCGGCATCCGAATAGACATTTGCGCGCGCGACGGAACATACACAAAACCATACTACATTCTCCTCCGACGGATATCCCCCAAGACACCCCAAGATGAAGGGAAGAAGAGGGAAGTGCGCGTACACAAGCATACCGTTCCGGCGGTGGTGGATATGAGGAAATTGGAGAGGGTGTTTTTACCGGCTTCAACCGCTCTAAATACTTCCCAGGATGGGGAAGAAGACGCGATGATGGACGAGGATCAGGAACAGGAGCGACAGCTCAAACCATGGAAACACAAGACGCCCAAACAGGATCTCAAGTCCTTCGTACGGGAAGTGCGCAAGCAACTAGTCGTGTGGCATTTACGGTGTGATGCGGTGCGCTATTTGCGAGAAACGTTGGGTGTTGTGAGACGCGGGGTCAATGATGATGATGCTATCTATGAGGATGATGAGAGGCCGTGGGAAAGGAATATTCTTGGCCCTAATGCTTCTACGACGGCGGCGACTGGAGGTAGTGGTGCCGGGGAGGAGACGCG
This sequence comes from Aspergillus piperis CBS 112811, assembly GCF_003184755.1. Taxonomy (NCBI): domain Eukaryota; kingdom Fungi; phylum Ascomycota; class Eurotiomycetes; order Eurotiales; family Aspergillaceae; genus Aspergillus; species Aspergillus piperis. Next base: position 56,981 of record NW_020291624.1, on the reverse strand, counting down.
CATAGCGAAGAATGAGCTGGGGATTGTCTCGTTGGCGCCGACGGCGTTGGAGACGGTCTATGTGCGGGTGGAGTGGGAGGATGGGCGCGTGGGGAGGTTCAAGATCTCGAATACGGGAGTGGTGGAACGGGCGGTGGTGATTGGGGATAGTGGGAGAGATAAGCAGACGGAGGGGGTTATTACGGGAGGGGATGGGAGGGTTGAGACGTTGTTGGAGAGGTTGGGGAAGCGTCGTGGCAGTGGGAAAGAGGTTGGGTCTGCTTCGCCGGTTTCTGATGTGTAATTGACGAATACATGGGTTTTCTGTGTTATTGGCGTTTACTGGGTGCATGACTAGCGAGCTGTGCTTTTAGATACTCCAGAATTGGTTAGAATTTATCCTTTCATATTATGACTGATCGTCCTATTGAAAACATAAAGCAAGGTCTATTATAAAGGGGAATATCCACTATCAACGCTATGCACATGAATGAACCTGTATAAAAGCGGCTGTCGTATATGATGCTGGATGCTCGCTCCTGAACGACACCAGGCAGCGACAGAAGAGATGTAACGAAAGATCAAGGAGTGACAAGAAAGTAATTAATTACAAAAAAATGTAGAAAGGGTAGTGAGTATATGAGACATTAGTGTAGTATATAGGAACTGCATATATGCATGATGAGACCGAGGGAAAAAGGAAAGGGTATCACTTAGGCATCACATCGTAATCAAAGCACCTGTCCCCCTCTCTTGTGGTGCACCGGTCCCTCATCACCGCTGGCAGATCCTGTCTGGTCGGTCACGCAAATGGCCGAGTCACGCGTTTCATAATGCGAGTCGCTGAACGACAAAGGGGGCAGCGGCCCGTACGGCTGCCCGTGTTGCACTTCCAGTTTCTTTCGCAAGATGGCTTCTTCCAGGGTCCAGCGGTGTCGTAACCTCGACTTTTTGGCGTCAAATGCTTGTAAAATGTCTGCTTCTTCCTGCTGATGCTTCTGCTGCATCCGCGCAAACTCCAGGGCATGCTTGTCGATCAGATCGTCCAGCTCTCTTTCCATTCGCGCGATGGCTTCCTGGAGTCGCAGTTCTTGGCGGTCGCGCAACACCTTGATCTTGGCTTGATGCAGTTGGTCCATGGTGTTGTGATCGTGATACTCTTGTGCCAACTGAGCTTTGTGTTGCGCGGTGAACTTGCGACTCGGCACTGTGTCTGCTTTCGATCCGGATACGGGCGATGGCGGCGGGCTCGAGTTGTTAAAGAACCCTTCCATGTATTTGATGCGCGTGCGCGAGTTCAGTTTCGCGCGTTCGAATTCTCGCATTTGCTCCATTTCCACTGTAAGTTGTCGTTCCTCCATGCGGATGGCATCGGCCGTGTTCTGCAAAGGTCAGTAAGTATGATACAGCCATTAGTGATAGTGACGGACCTTCTCGCGCTTCTTTTCTTCCGTGCGCTTGTTCTCTGCAAGCTGGTCCGTAACGATAGTCTGCTGTCTCCGTCGCAGTTGTGCCATGAATGCATCCTGAAAAGCATTATGCCGGTTCATCTCCGCTATATGGGACTCGCGCATCTGGTATAATTGTGTATCATCCAAGCTTCGCTGCATCGATTCATTGTCGAAGACAGGAATCTCCAGCCTGAGAACCTGTTTATCATCCGTGGCGGAATCGTTATTTTGTGCTTCCGACGGTTTCGACTCGATATATACTCGTTCGACGCCTTTTTCGCCTTTAGCGACGGTGATCTGCGCGGCGGGCGGAAGGAGGACGGGGGATGGCGATCGCTTTTTCCTAAAATGGATCTTCCCGATTGCCGACTTGAGCGTTGATTTTCTTCTTTCCCTTTTATCCGCGGAGGTCATGCTAAACATTGATGCACGGTTCCCGGGAGGCCTAGCGGCTAGGCTATCTATCCCCGGCGCCAACCTTCCCTCAAAAGAGCTATAAGATGTCGGCCGAGTAGACATGGACGCGAATGACCGAGTGCTGCCAGCCTGGACAGGCTCGGAGGCGACGGTAAAATCGGAGAGGGACGAGGCAAGTTGATCGATATGCGGCGGGGTCTCGAGGGACGGAATGACTTCGTAGGTTGAGTTTCGATCGGTCGAGGAGCCGGAGGATCTGATGGGAGATGACAAGTCCACCATACCGGAGGCAATGGATGCAGCCAGAGATGTCACCACCTCGACTTCCGGCACCTTTAGCCCCAGTTGACGTGCATCCTCCACCAATTTTCGTTGTCGCGCCGTTTCTGATTCCTCGGAAGGTAGAAGAAGAACTTCAGTGCGGTACCGAGACTCGTCGACCTCGGTGAAATATATCGGCTCCATGATGCAATTGGCGATGGGCGGGATCGTTAATCACACATGGAGCATGTATCCCGGCAAAAATTGACACTAATAACAATAACGCCGATAGGCAGATCGAAAATGCAGAAAATGGGCAGTACGAAATAATAAAGTAGAAAAGAGAAAAGGGGTTCAAGTATCAACGACGCGAATCGCGAGACGCTAGAAGGCTCGTCCACAGTACTAGAAGCACGGTGGACGAGATGGAGGCGCTCAAGAGCAGCATCCGACTTGCGGGGAGGGGCGAAATCTGGAAAGAGACGGGATGGGAGAAGGAGAGGGAAAGGAGGGCGACTCGTCGACTGAGGACGGAGGAGTCCAAAGAGGAGGGAATGAGCTAATGAGAGAGAGGATTACTCTGCGGCGGGCCAACAGCGAGCAGCAGAGGCAATGCGACAACCTGATTTGGGCCTCAAGTTCGTTATTGTTATTATTGCGACCCACGGCCCGCCTGACCGATTCTTCCTCATTAAACGGCGGCGGAGGCCCAGTGGTAAATCTGCTGCATCCACTATGGGGGGTGGGCTGGTGGTATGCTTTAGTGTGTATGGGGGATCGTTGCAGAATCAGCACGTTGATTATCGCGGCACTTTTTTCTTTTTCTTTTATTTTACTCAGAAGGTAAATATTTAACCATATTCCCTGTCACCAGAAGAGAGAAAAAGGGAGAAAAAGGCAACATAAGTTGATAATAGTCATTGTTGAATCTGACACAAAGTGACCAACCAGGCTGTCAGCCATGTTACCTTCAACCTCGGGACCGACTCAGGCACCAGGGCGTGGATACGTTACCCGCGTAATCCTCATACCTCCTTCCCCATTTTGCCTTGGCAAACCGCCCGTCACTTCTGAAACAACCCCCTCAATCGGGCCATGATGTAGGGTATAGGGTAGGGCCACTGAGTGTCAGCCGCCCACCACAGTGACCACACAGCGTCAACCGCGGTTTCAGCCACTGCAACACCATGGCTTAAGGTCAGGAACCGCCGCTTCAGGATCCCACGCGGTCTGTTATAAGGATTGGCATGGCGGCCCACTGTTCCTGAATTTTTTGTTTTTCCAGACCCTTCTCTCATCACGCTTTTTTCCTGCTCGTCCAGTAGCATGCTGATCAATTGAAACCGATGGGGACCGGTAGTTGCTGGGTCGCTTCCTAGTGCCAGACTAGGCAGGAGGGGTGGTGATGGTGGTCTGATGTTTCCATGGATGGCTTGAGTCTTAACCATCCTGATAACTGACCATCTTCACCGCTTTTTACCTCACGCTACACATTAAGAAAGCGAGGTTGCGATACAGAAAATCACGTTTTGTGTAGATATGTGTCTATGATACATCTCTTGAGAGTTGAGACAGTACAGATATCTACCTCGACAACATGGCTGCTGCCATGGCATATGTCTTCTCTCTTGCATCAGCCTGCACCGTTCCCGGGCGAGCAGATTTATCCCAGCCGTGATTGCAGCTCTGCATCCGCTGCCGCACCACCTCCTTCCCCGGTTCCTTGGCAATCTTCTCCGCCAGCGCCTCCGCCTCAGGCGCCAAGTTGTCGCAGGCCGCACTGACAATCATCACCCGCGCAGGGAATCGGTCGGCACTAGCATAGAGCGGCGAGATTCTCGGGTCACGGGTATCATATGCAGCATGCGTGTAACACCTGTCAAAGATCTTCGAGATTACAGCGGGGATCGCTCTGCCTGAAGTATCCGGTGCGGTCTTCAACGCCGGATTCGTATGCAGGTCCACCACGGGATAGACCGCCAGAACGGAGTGGAAGGTGTCTGGCGGAAACAGGTTGGCTGCAGCAGCCAGGGAGAGATTACCACCCGCACTGAACCCCGACAAAGAGACACGGCTAAGATCGAATTTCTCGGGCTGTCCCAGAACCCACTTGGCCACATCCTCGGCATCGTTGAGAGCTGCGGGGAAGGGATTCTCGGGTGCTAGGCGGTATTGGACATCGAGGACTGTCCGGTCGGTTTCGTGACTCATCTGGCGACAGAATGCATCGTCGGCTCCGTGACGAGGGAGCATGAACCCACTGCCGTGGAAGTTGATCAACACGGGGGTCGGCCCTGTGGATGCGGTTGCATTTCGGTAGACGTGCGCTTTGATAGTCCGTCCTGAATCGCGTGACGGAATCTGATAGACGTCATCGGGCGTAGCTTGCGTATTTTTCTCGGGGGCGATGAATCGCCTAATCAAGAACGCAAGAAATTTGTAGTAAAGGTAAACGATGGAGAACATTGCGGGGTTGTTTGCCGTTTGCCGAGGAAGACAAACAGGCACGAAAGGTGAGCTAAGCCAAAAAGCAATTGCAGCACTGCTGTAAGTACTAAGTAGATGCTCAGGAGGAGACAGGGCATGAATACGTAGGAAAGTCGCTCCAATTTAATTTCCCCTATCTATCTCGCTCGCTCCACCGGAGGATGACGAAATATTCGCGTGGCTATCGCGAGCGCCATTTTTGGTCGGTTCCACTAACGGGCCACGATTCCACTAACCACCCATTCCACCAAAAGCTTGGTGCACGATGCCATGCTTTTGTGTGTTTCGAGTACCGCTCGGAGAATAAACACCATTATAGCAAGACTCATGAGCTATATAGTAGGACAAGCGACTCATCTGCTCTGGGACATTGTCCTGTGTAACTCGAGGTTTTCCGCGATGTTCCGATCATCTTGGGAGCCGAGGTGCAGTGGTTATATTTGTTCAGTCGTGACTTCTGCCAATTAGCTAGGAGTCGGAAATGATGCGGCATGTTTGAGGTTGAACTCGGACCCATTTCTTGCTTGTACTCCGTAGCCTGACGCATATTCATTAAGGTTTGGAGGATTTCTCCACAGATTGATTTGAAACACGCTTTGAGATACTGCTTCATACTTCGGTCATACCTCGGCTAACCCCTGTTCAGTATATGGAAATGTGGTCGTAGCTAAAACTTATGCTGGTATTGATCCCTGGGAGTTACCTGATTCTGTATCCAATGAATGAAGGGAATTTGGTGGATGATCTTTTGAAGAAGGGTATAATACTCAAATAACATGACATTTTCTCAGAGTTGGGGAGGATAGCAAGCAGATGAGATAGCAAAATGGAATCGGAAGATGAGGTCAGGTGTTAAACGTTGAGATCGGACTTGTCCCAGCTACGACTGATGCTGTTATAAGGCCGCTGAGGGAGGTCACATAATAAGTCACGCGTTAACTGGATATTTAGGCTCGTGCAACAATGCACAGAGTAACAGGAAGCCCGTTTACGGCGGGCAGAAGGTCAGCAGCAGCAGCAGAGAGAGAGAAGGAGAGAGAGACGGTTGGTTCAATGGAGGCTCGCAGGTTGCCATCATATTGTACGTTCGGAAATTCTGTTGACTTTGTAAATGAATATACTGCGATTTCTTCGAATATTATTTCACGATGAAGGCTAATAATTGTTGATAGACTATATTATCCTCTACACAATAGTCATATGCTTTCAGCTTTAGTTCCGCAATGTGAGGAAGGATCATCTATTATTTTTAGTTCCCTCTAAATACATCATTAGTAGATCCAGCGCCATAGGTCATCAATAATGGTGAACGCTCGACAAAGACTAAAACTGAAATTGAAGCAACAGACGTTCACAGCCCGAGCAGGCAGACTCAAGACGGCAACGCCGGGACAGGGACAGAGACCCAACCCCCTTCGCCAGTCTCTTCCCGACGAGAAAGGACCTGTAGGTCCCATCTCCCGCAGAATCCATCGTAATTAGCAATCCGTGTCACTTGCGAAAAGGATCCTCCTTCTTTCGAATTATCCCCTACCCAGACCGTCTCTTGCACCTCTTCGCCGGGAACCTCTGCTCGACGCGGATTATAAACCGGAAGACCAACCGCAGTGCTGGAAAGCCAATGGGCGATAGAATAAAGTCTCTCCACCCGACGAGTAATCCTGAGCCAACTGAAAGAGCGAGGGTGGTAGGCCACGCGAATGAAGGGGTTCATATAGATGCCCGAATCTTCCTCGCCGTCCCTCTCAGCCTCGGCCGCACCTATGGAGGATGAAGAGGGCCAGCTTTGAATATCCGCGTGTATCAAACAACATTCAGACGATTCCCAGAACAGATCCTCCTCACCGCGAAATTGCACAGGCACACGACGTCCGCGGTAATATGTTGGCTGATCCGTGTCTCTTGCTGCTGATACGCCGCGCTGGAAGAACCCAGCATCGAAGGCAACCATTCCTCCCCAGCAACTACGCACCCTGACTGCATCGGTTCCCTGCAGTACATCCGAGCGACTCTGGGCTTTGCCCGCAGTGGTGAACCATGGAAAGAATGGAAGTCCCATGCCGTAGCCCTCAAGGTCGCGCGTGGCAAAGGTATCGTAGAACTTGAACGGGTTGATAAAGTCGACCGCACATGCGGCTCGATAGTCCGGGCGGCCGTCGCGGGTATGTGTCGAGAAAAGAAGCTGCAGGGCATCCAGGGGATCGAAGTAGACGTCGTTCAAGAAGAGGAGGCGGTCGAACCGGTGGTTTAGATCATCCAAGGGACGCAAGGCCCGGTTGCGGACCTCTGCCAGGAAGGCCACGCGGCGCACGTGGCTGGATCCATCTGGTAGCGTAACGGTGGGAAAGCCCGTGAAATTGAAATGTTTGTCGTAAACAATAGATTTGTTACAAGGGACTCGATCGCTCAGCGCCGACAATGCCTGCTCGCCAGTTGCATCGCTGTCATTTTCATAGATGCTCAGGAAGACACGGTCCGGCCCGATCATGTCGATCAGATCTAGAAGACTCTGGCCCCACGCGCCACCCGCCAGAGTCCCGGTCTTGTCATAGAGGCTGACCGCGATAAAAACGGTAGAGTTATGTGGATTTCCCCGGCCTGGGGTTGTGGAGTCTTGGACGGCTGATTGCAAGGCACGGTAGTGAGGAGGCAAGTGAGTATAGGACGGGAATAATGCAAAAGTTGTGACAATTAGGCCAACCAGAACGCAGAACAGAATGGAAACTATCCTACGGACTGTGAAGGTATCAGGAGAATAACGTCGTCGTATGCGCCATTTCGCTGCTCGGGATGTCTGGAACAGAAGGGCTAAGAGACGTCCGATGCGGGAGACTCGAGCGCGAGTGGGATACCCATCTATCGAATCATCCCTCGCCAGTTCAATCTCTTCGGCATCGTCGAACGAAGTGCGAGCGACGGGCTCGTACCAGCCCCTCGTAAAACGTCCCATGATGAATCCGGCCACGACAGTGTCGAAGGTTACTCGAGCGGGAGATCTGACAGGGGAATTTGGAAGTCGGAGCCTACTTTCATATTTCTTTTGGGCGCTTACTTTTGGGCTTACTGTGCATCGCAAACACTTTGCCCTTTCAATATTAGATTCATGTGATTGCCGATCGCTGCATATTATTTGCTCATCTTGAGCTCCATGATTTATTAAGGACTAATGCTTCTTTCGACCAGTAAACTATAATAAGCAGAAGTACTCACCAACTAGGAATAGTACCACTGCTAGTATAGTTACTACTGCAGCCGCTAGGGCAAGGCTGAGGCCATAGGCAACGCTATTTTGCGTAATACAGTAATGCCAGTAAGAAAAATATCACCCCAGCCGTGGCTATGTTAATGGGGCAGGATTTATGCATAGAAAACTTTCAGGACAAGGTACCTGGTGATTTCCTTTGACATTGAAGCACTACCTCCTTATGCATTATATCGAGCCAGCCCTACAGGCAGCAAAGGCTATGTGGCCTGATTGTTGATGGATGTAGCCTAAGTTGTTTATACTACAAAACGCTGGGAGATTGAAGTGGATCTCTCAACGTGAACGTTGTTAACGTAGGATCGCCTGAGGCGTCCTGGTGTTCGCCGGGAAAGACCCGTCATTTCGCTGTGGGTCTGAACCTTACCCTACAATCCTCCCGCGTGTCTCGTGCGACCACAACATTCAATCTGACCAGACCTTTTCTCAACTCTTGGAAAAGCTTGAGCTGACGTGATCTGACCATCAATCTCGATGGCTTTGGCAGCTGTTAGCCTTAATGCACATAATGGCCAGATCCGTCTGTAGCACATTAAATCATCTCAGGAACACAGTCCACAAGGTACTAGTCATAACTAAACTTGTCAAGAATGCAGGAATCTCAGCTGAAACATTTCAAAATACACTAATCGCTAGGTAGTATATCTTACCAGGACTCAAGTACCTATACCACTTTCAACATCTATAGTTATCGTTGGTATCATGACCGCCAGCTTAAGATTAATCAATCCAGACAGCCCTTTCCAAATACAAATAGGGCAGATTCACAGTCTAGTTCTCAAGTATGCGCTATGGTTAGTAGGCTAGATGATATAGAATCTCAAACTCCCAAGCAATGGAATTTTTACTAACAGCTCATAAAACCAGCGGTGCTTAAAGTAGGCCTCCATTCCTAGAAGATCCCCTCACAAAATCTGCCTCAACTTGCTTCTGTCCGATTCCCCTAAATATATCTGCGTATATATGCCCCCTGACGTGATATTCATGGACTGGTCGCTAGATTATCCACTTTATGCCCCCCCCCCCCCCCCAAAAAAAAAAAAAAAAAAAAAAAAAAAAACCTCATGCTCGGATCAAAGCAGAGTATAGCCAGACACAGTATTCGCCATCCTATAAAGATGATTTGTGTCAATTACATCCTATATCCTGGATGTTTTCACAAATACTGACATCCAAAGTAACAATCACCATCGAAGATGGGACATAAGATAATTGCAGCAAAAATAACAGGCTATATTGATAGGACTTGACTCTGGGACAGTGTGCCCAAACATATACTTACTTAGCTACAACAGACTGGCCACACCTTAACCAAGTTGTGTGTGTGTCACAATACATATTATAATTCAACAACCCAGCCGATGATAAAAGAAGGCAGCAAACACTTCTCCAACACCTACATACATTGGTATTATAACCTAGCTGAGAACACAGAGTTCAATACTTGAATACCACACCGTATCTCGTATTTCCAAGATATCTGCCACAACATAGAGCTTTTACCAGCCACCGAGTTATCACGACAATGTGCCAACTACAAAGCCTTTTTTCTCGAAGCCAAACACTAAAAGAGACACAAGTGGTTGTTGATTACTTCAATAGTTTATCCTGATCTTTCAACCTTTGTTAAGCACCAGCCATGTTGACAACTTATTCGTCAGGAATGCGACCATGTTTTGGGGCAGAAATTAGTGTATATTCTCACTGGAACGCTATGTTACTCGATCGGTACTTGCTATCAATCATGGCTAGTGCATCAAAGGTCATCAAATTGGAGCCCCATACATAACAACACATTGGGAACACTCGATGACAAACGCTTTATGCGTAGAATTGGCCATACTCTTACGCCGTGGCAGGGTCTTCTGCATACCAGTCTCTTACCACCCCAGAAAGTTTCATTGACACGACTCTAGTTTCCCTGCTTGGGAAAAGGGCAAGCATCGCACATGGAAGAACGGTGAATTGACAGGACGGAACATTTTGAGATGTAATTATCAACCTTACAGACCATCTTCTCTCATTATCCACGCCATTCCATACCATGACCACTCAGACGGCTTTTGGGACTTCCCTTTTGAGATTTCCTTGTTGGTAAGCCAGAGACCCCTTACTACCTGTGCCACTTGTGCTATCGCGATGAGCTGCTTGATGCATACTATGTACTTTCAATGGATCAAATATCGCGAGTGGGGGCCAATATTCACCACCCAAGAAACGGGATTCAAAGGAATCCTCAAGATCAAGTGTGAGGAATTTTCTTATCGTAACGGCATAGCGGCTCTGTCCGGCCGTGGAGTAGATGCCATCAGGATGTACACGCCCAGACCTATTCCTGCCTTATCCAGTACCTTCCTCGCACAGGCCCTCCTTTAGTGCAACCCTATGGCACTTTGCTGCCCTTGAACGATCCTTTACCCACATCATTGGGTAGGATAAAGAATCCCCGTGCACAGGAGGGTCGGGCAAAACAAGGAACTGCTCAGAAAGCAGATTCATATCACAAGAATACCTTGTGCCTAGGACTTTCACACCAGGCAGTACATTGCATACTGCCACACCATGCAGATCGCAAGGGGCAAAACCGTTATGCGTCGAAGGTTCAACGGTGGCTTTGCATTAACAGCAGTACTACAGACGATCATTGGCTCGCATTATTCCGGGTCGTCCTCGAGCACCATCCAATAATATAACAACTTCAAGCTGCAGACCTCCCAGAATGGAACAACGCCCTTAACAAATTATGACGTTTGCTTAGTAACATATCAACATTTTGATAGCTAGTATATAGAATTGATTGCGATAGTCCTCGCGTCCAGCCTAAAGAGGGTGACTTGGAGAAAGATTATGCCATACATGTCGATGGCGAATCACTTACCATCAGCAAGGGAAGCTGTACCGACTCATTTCCCTGATTTTCAGTGGCACGGCTTTGCTGTCGTATTCCGTCGTCGACTCTGGTCGAAGCGAGGAACCAATATGGGAAGCGAGAAGTCAATTTGGATGATCCCCAACTTTGTGTTGCCAGCTCTAGGATCTGATGACAATCGGCTTCGTATTCAATGTCTCTGTACTAAAGAGGATATTCGATTGCGTCTTCCAGTAGACATAGATTATTATTTAAAGATCTCTCTATGCCTCTGGACGAAACTATTCCATTCCATAAGTCTCTAATCTCAAAAGACATTCGAGAAATCTACATTGAATCTGCCCTGAACAAAACCTGCCGCAGTCATGACTACCCAGACTCAAGAAAGGTTCTCTGCTGCCACCAAGGCTGACTACTTTCCCGTTCAGCCGAGTGCTATCTACCATGAACCCACCGATGATGTTCTGACTGTCGATGGTATCTGCCACACACCCCGACCTCACTGTCTGGCTGAACTCAAGCGAGTCCTTGCCCAGCATGCTACATCTCCTAGTACACCTTCTATGCGTATCTGGGTCTACATGGCCCGGGCAATTCTCGGTGAGCCCGTCGAGCAGGAGGAAGATGTGCTGGCACCTGAAGATGGAGCTGATAACGCCATTGCAAACTCCTTCGGATGGTTCATCCCAGAGAACGCAACCGAGGTCATGACCGGCGATGACCATCCCTTGCTCTCGCTCCCAGCGGCTGTCTGTGCGCCTCTTTGGAGCATCAGGTCAGCGGGAATCTTCCATCCCGAGTGGATGCAAGAGGCGCTCGGTATCATCATCTCACGAGCATCTGGAACTTCGTTTGACCCGTGCGTGGCTATCACTCGGTCTATAGACCCGGAAAGTAGGCTCAATCAAGTCAGCGCCATGACAGGACTGGGTAAACTCCGAGTCAGCAATCTGTCCACTGGAGGGCTAAGTGGGCTCTTCTACTTGGCTCTCACCAGCCCGGAAGCGATGACTGAGGAGGCTCGTGCTGTCACTGCTTTCTACCACGGTTTGCCGTATGCAGACGAGCTCAGCGTTTGCGACCAGGGAGGGCAATGGGCCCATCTTCCAAATCTAGCTGGCCCATTACTTGCAGCAGAAAAACTGCTAAGCGGACCTCGCCCGGAGATCTTTGATCGTGTACTGTTCAGTTACCATTGCTGCACAATGGACCCTAAAACCCCGCCTTTCTCGTCTAACTACTCCATCTCTACCTTGTTCCTCGCTAGGCTATACGACTCTACTCTTCCATCGTTTCTTGACTGTATCAAAGCTCTGGACCCAATTTCTATCTTTGGGGCCCGTGCAACTGCCTGGGGAACTGTTTTCTCGAATGACATATTCGATTATGTGAATGACCAGAAGTCGGGCAGGGCACTCAATTTCTGCTGGGCCGTAGGCACTTGGGACGGCCCCATCATCTGTGCTCGAATGTTCCGTGGGTGTCTCCTTGCCAACGCGCGGATCGCTCGTGAAGCTCCTGGTCCCCTCTTCGCTATCTTGTTCATGGAGTTCGTCTATCTCTACAGTGCGCGGTATTGCTACTGGGCCATTTCGCAGAAGTGTGATACTGATATTCCGTTAGATGACACTTACATTCCTTGTACATTTGATGAGATCCCATCTCCGGATACCCCTCCTGTCGGTGGATTCCGTGCAGCATTGCGCGCAGCCTTTGCGGAGTCGCCTCCTGATGGCTGCAATGGACATTCCGAGGTGCCTGACATCACCGCCAACAAAAGCGGCCAGTCTCTTTCCCCTTGGCAAGGGCTAGCTGCTACAAAATGTGATTGGGATAATCCGCATAAGAACTTCGATAATCTAGCTATGGGGGCTACCTATGAGATCCTGGCTTGTCTTGACCGTGGTGTCTATAAATCCTCACGTGGACTTTACAACGCTCACCTTGCATGGATGATCCGTCAGTACGACATCCTGGTGGAATGTGGTAGAGATAATTTGGCAGTCGGACGTTACTACGTCTCCCATCGGTTGAAGTAAGGGTCAGCTGTGCATACATCCATCGGCACGAAACATGATTCAGTCCCGTCCCTCTCTTTAGTTTCATGATGATCTTATGTATTTGAGAAGTATCGCACCCAGAATGAATAAAGCTGCAGACAAACATGACCATAGTGTTGAATGACTCATGTCAGAACATATCTCTCCGTCCACTCAGGGTAGACATAGTGTATCCTTTTTATGATCCTACAGTCGTCAACAATTAGGCACAGATGCTAGGCTCTCAGTAGTCATACACCTCGAAGGTTTTCAGAGGCAGGGTGATAGTAAACTCAATGGCATCCTATGTAGGCAGCAATATCTTATTGCTAGTCCAGTCGCGTCCCATTTGTGGGCTCTCAGCTCAACTTGTTTCTGTGCGCTGTTCGGGGTTTGATGGGCCTGAGCGTAGGGCTTTTCGCTGCTCGGGGCATGCTGTTGTGTCACCGGGCTCCGACCCAGCGCCTGACCAGTCAATCAGTCACCACTGCTGCTCTCACGTAATAGGGTGTGCTTTCGGCACTCTCGCCAGCCTCCGCCTCTGCTCTCTGTCCCCATGACCTCCTTCCGCTCCTCCCCTCTGTTTCCCATGCCACCCACCACTCCACACCCCCATTTCCTTGGCTCACCTCCGCTCCACCCCTCGCCCTAAAAGGTGCTCTCCACCCATCTGTCATGGGGTATCCGCTGGTGACTATACGCTCTCCCCTTGAATCCTTCACATCCACTACCTCTGATGAACTTATCAGTTCAGGGCATGTGCTCTACGCTTACGTCTAATTACTACTACAGGAACAAATAGAATTTCAAGCAATCACGATTATATCCATTCAGATCTTGCACACATTTCATAAGTCCAATTCCAATTCTCCTGAATAGAACGCTGCATCTTCACCTCCTCATATACGGATTATCCAAAGTCCTATCAGCGATCGGAAGATGTCTGACAAGATCACCCAAGGAAGCACCAATACCATGTAGGATATTGCGTTCCTCCATAGTCCTCAAAGTATCATTTCGTCTATACCTTACCAATGTAATGTTGTGTCCACGAAGCACAGCCCCGAACTTTGGCCAATCAGCACCGGGGGAATACACACCACGTCTGAAAATTTCACGTACGAGAGCCATCAACTCATTCTGGTCGGCGTGTTCTGGACCAGAAATAGCCAGAAACACTGGACAACTATAGGTCGTGCTGGTGACAACAAGCATCTCATACTTGACATTGTGGCCAGTGAAGGATGGGTAACTGTGGTCGCTTGTAATCACTGAGCGCAGGTCATCTTTCTCGAAGCCTGCTTCATCGACGTAGCCGTGTCCATCGAACCGTTCTACCCACTGTTCTTGGAGTAGGCGCGAGAGTAGGCTGAGATAGCCGTGATCAGGGGCTGACGTTTCCAAGATTGGCGTATTCATGGGTATATAATACAGTATATAGTGTGTCTGTATGTGCAAAATTCGATGAATTGATGGACGAAGCTTGCAGTTTATACCAGTGAGAGAGTAATTGGCGGTCTAATACACAGAAAAGGCAGACCAGACGAAGGGGACACAGGCCTACTCATATGTTAACATCCTTCCTCCATGCCAGACGCAGGTGCAGAAGAAGCTATTGAGAATTGCGTCGCTGCATCTCTGGATATTATTCAATTCCCTAGATAACATCTGCTATATAGTTGGAAACAGCCCAGAGGGTGTCAAATACATACAAGGCAATATGCACTGTACGTCACATATCAATATAAAAGTTCTCCACGTACGCTGACGGAACCGGAATCAACCTCATACATTACCACTCAGCTTAAACAAGACCAAAGAAGGGCTCTTGCCAGCCGTGCCTTTTTCTGCCCAACACAACACACATGCCAATCGGGAATGTCAGTCCACTCATTCACTCCACCAACCGTAATGAGTACTCTTCCCCACAACTATGCGTTACAGAAAGAACCTTCTAGACACCCTGAAAATACAGCTGAGGTGTCAGGAAGATTCCAGGCCAATGGACATTGTTCAAAGTTTAGCTTTTCAGGCATCGGTTGGTACGCAATCTATATGTGGTATGTAACCATGGATGTTTCCCTGTGGTCAGTTTCTGACGGTCTCCCAATATTGCTGCAACTGAGTTCGAAAATTGGCTTACTGCTCCTGGTTTCACCTTTTTCTACACTAGTTGGTAGAACTGCAAAACCATCGACGTAACAGTAAGGATCAAATACTATACATGTATCTAGGAATCAACTAGGTGAGTACAAACACATACTCTACATCTACACATATTCATCACTACATATCCACGTAGCCTCTAGAGCAATGGTAAAAACTGTAAATTCACACCTAGCACACAGATGCTAACCATCCTGAAATCCCCCAAATCGTAGTCGTACGATCAATCCGTCCCCAATTCATCCGGGATCTGAAATTCCTCAACAATCCCATCCAAGAGACGTATAATCCTCCCCCAGAGAATATCATGCACAGTCTCCCCCTCAAACACCACCTTATGTGCACCGCCTTCAAGATCCACTTTGAAGACACATATTTCCTGCCCATGAATAACAGCCCCGTACTGCGGCCACCCCTCACGAGGCTTGTTTTTCTTATCCGCGAACAAAGATCGTAGCTTACTTCTCAGTAAATCACATACTACCTTAACGCGCTCTCGAGCCCAGTCGGGAGCCTGCCCGTCAGGTGATAGTAATGTATCGGGTGCCTCACACCCAACGGCAACAAACACCGGTCCATATTTTCTGCTGCACATGATAAGATTTGCGTTATAGAGGTCGCCCTGGAGCTCTGGACTTGGCTGGAGCCAGTAGTGTAGTGTGCTTAGCACGTTCAGGTCGCCGCGCTTGAACCCGCGCTTGGTGACATTTCCGTGTTCGTCGACTTTTTCCTCGAACGAGCGTTTGAGGGTGTCGGCGAAGTTGAGAATGTTGTATGTGTCGGCGCTCATCATGGTTGTGGGTGGATGGTTAATTGGAGAGTTGTAATGATTGGGCAGATCGGCAGTACTAGTATCTAGCACCGTGGGAAGACCTAGTTTGGATGGTGATTTATATAAAGGCAAGAGAGTGAGGGTTGTTCGCCGGGTCTTTATAGGGTTTTATGGTCTCCCTCATCACGCGCACGAGGCATCATCTCTAATATAATCTGGGCATGAATCACATTATACATCATTTCATAAGCATTTCTTCGCGACCTTCCTGTGGAAGATTGTTCAGGATAATGGGGTGGCAAGGAGCCTAGGTGGGTATCTTCTTCATTGTGCATGTAATTCAATTTTGAGACGGATTGATGCCCTTGAGACATCATTTTATTTGCGGACAACCGAGGCGACGAGGCGTAATTTAGCCACACAGCAATAACACCGGCACATACCTCACTAATGGTGGGTTTAACCTCATCTTTCATCGCATTACCCACGCCCGTAACTCACTTTTACCTTCCGTCAAGATAGGCACACAGTCAGGGAATTATCAGCTAAAGGAGACTATTTATCTCGCCAGCGGTTGGAGTCTTCCGTTCACATTTACAGTTAAATAAGCAACTTGACTTCGCCCCAGTTCCTCTGGCTGCAAAATGTGTGATCCATCCAACATTGTCGTAATCCTTTAAGGATACCTTCTGTGCAACTAAGGAAGAATAGTTTTGTGTTGAGATAGTGGTGTGTGGTCATGGATAAGTAGATATTTTGTGTGTGTGTGTGTGTGTGTGTGTTCTTAGTTTAGATCGTTGTTGCTGCATTATGAGATGAAATTGGTATATTGATATTTTTGCTCATAGCATAACACATTATCTAGTACGGAAGAATCCGTTATATAGCATCGATTAGGCATACATCTTTATCGTCCCTCATGTCTCAGAAAGAAGGACACATCCTTTCCTTTTCACTTCTATTCTTTTTATTTTTCTCCGGGACAATGCAGAGTTCATTTACCGACCAATCTTCTGCAGCTCCAACCACCGCAGAGGCGGGAACACCAGCATCGCCCAAGACACACCCACCCAGATACCCAGGTCCGCACCGTCCGAACCAACCATCTTGGCAATCGGACCAACATACCATATTTGGTCCATGCAGACGATCGCACCCGCCCAGCCAATCAGGAACGCAGCCAGAGCAGCAAGACCCAGGGGCAACTTGGACCGGTCAGCCCAAGCATCCCAGTCGAAACCACGGGTGCGGCGGAAGATTAGGTGTTCCTCCAAAGCGATGGTCAAATAAATGGTCACCCAGTAACCCATCAGGGCAAGGAAGTTCTCGAAGATATCGTAGAGGTGGTTCCGGCCACCCAGGGCGCAAGCAGTGTAGATGATCACACCAACACAGGAGAGGAACCATCTGGGAAGGCTGCCAAGGTGACGGCCCATGATCTGGAAGCCCAGAGTGGCGGAGTAGGTTCCAGGGATGTTGTTGGCAATCAGACCCAGGGCGACGAGAACGCCCAAGAACTTGCCAAATCCGCCGAGACCGTCATATCCGGCAATGATGAGTGCTCCAGCAGAAGTGTCGTATGCCTCCGCCCACGATGGGTTCGTTAGCGTGCCACTAGCGAGGCCGACACCCATAAGGTTGGCAAAAGAGAGGGCAAGGCCGACACCGAAGAGGGTCAGGGTGAAGGTCTTCCATTTCGAGGTGGTGGGAGGGAAGTAGACGAAGAAATCAGCGCCAGCAGGGGCCCAGGCAACGGAACTGGAGAGACAGAGCGAGAAGAAGGTGAGACGGTTGGCGTTGATGGTCTGGGGGTCGCCAGTAGTCTTGATGTTGGTGTCGAATTTCGGGCCGGCACTGCCGACCAAGACGAAGATGGCGATGAGTTGAGGCACCCAGGCCCATCGCTCGTACACGTGGAAAGGCGCCATACCAAAGACCACCACGATCCACGTGATGATGGCAATAATAATGATTCCCACCACCACCGTCAACCCACCATCAGCAACAGCGGACAGCACCTGGCCACCCACGAGGCAGTCGATCATTCCATAGCCCAACATGATGATGATGTTCAAAAGACAAGCGATCTTACTCGGGTAGTAGCCCATGAAATATCTTGCCACGACCTATAAGGTTTTTGGTTAGCACTACTTGACTTTCTTGATAAGGTGGCACGTTGCTTACCATTGTTCGATTACCACTCTGCGGTCCAAAAGTTCCCATATACGCCACACCTGCCGCACCAAGGAAAGCACCAAACACCGCACAGAGCGCCGAGTCAACGAAACTCAGAGAATAGTCCAGAGGCCCATACATTCCGATTGCGATGTTGTTCGCGGTGATGTTGGTACTAAACCAAAGCAAAGCCATTTGCATGTAATTGGATGCTGAGGCAGCGTGGCGCTCGGACTCTGGGACACGCTCGATACCGCGGCTTTCGAGGAACTTGATGGATTGAATACGAGCGTTGAGCCTCGTCCAGGCATTCCCTGAAGAAGGGTAGGAGGCCATTTCTTTTCCGGTTTCCGAGGGAGACGAGACCGGTTCTACGGCTGGAGCGGCGCGGTGGCCCTTCTCCTCGTCGTGCATGGTATCAGCCATGCTGGATATAGTGATAAATGGTCTGCGAGCTGGCGCAGGAGGGGATCCTCGGTTGGAGCAAAAGACGTTGAGGCCGCAAGTTTCAAAAATCAAAACGCAGCCGTTGAAGAGAACGTAGGAGGATTTAATGCAAGCCCAGCTGCATGGCGGGAAAAAACTCAGGGCCGGATGGGAGATAAAGAGGAGTTTTGCCCCCCTCGCAGTTGGCACTAGAGCAGGGACTAAGCTAAGGTAGAGTTGGATCCGGCGAATATGAAAAGTAGTTGGCGGAGAATGACTCCTCTGGCTTTCCTGCTCGGGCTTCGCCGGATTATTTTTTGGGAAATTTTTTTTCTTCGTTTTGGCCACAATAAGTCAGTCACCCGCCAATGACAGGACCCGCGCGGCAGCATCCATGCTTGGCTCGAGCACCCGCAGTGCTTAGCGGTTCAAGCAACGAGATTAATTCATTTTTCTCTTACTCTCCGATCCCGCTGGGTACCATCTTATTGTGATTAGCCTTGGTGTTCCCTGGGTCATCACCCTTGCCGTGGATGAACCTCAAGGGGTCTGGACATGGGTCATGAAGATTATGCCGCGATTGCTATTCTCATCTGGAAGGCTTATCTTTTTCATTGTCCCCGGCTTTCCCCTTCCCAGTTATCCCGGTTCCTCTTCTGATTTGAAGTTGATGACATGACTAACACTAAGCTGTCTTGGGGTTAGCAGAATGCCCTCATTGGGGACTAATATTCTGCCGGGGTCCCTCCACCGCCCAGGGGCAAATACCCTCAAGGGAAATGGGCTGATGGATTCCAGCTAGTTCTAGGCTACAGCATCATCTCCGGTTGCGAGGGCGTTTCAGCTACCTATGGTGCAGATTGTATATTAAAAGTCTTGATTGAGTGGAAATTTTATTGACCTGACTCGATATTAAATGGCTCATAGGCAGACTTGACTATGTCTCCAAGCAGTGCATGGCCCGTCCTTATCACGATCCAAGTGGAGCACGTGCCCCGCTCTGCGAAGCGGAAAGTCTAGCCGTCGTTCCGTTCTTTTCTTCCATTGTTGACTGTGAGTGAGAGAGTCTGCCTGGTCCGTTCCTCGCCATGATCCAGCTCCCCACGCCTTTTAGTCTGGGTCTCGACACAGTAGCACGGTAACAGTTGCACAGTAGCTCAACAGTCACCCTTCAGACTTTTAGCCTTCCGCCCTCCTTCGTGGCTACATTACGAAACGAATTTGGCCGGAAGACAATTTATACGCCTTGGCTGGACAACTAACGTTGAACTCAGCGAGGCTTCTCGGAGATAAGCGTACGAATCTTAATATGAACGCGTACTCATCGAGTCACCGAGTTTGCACGATGGATTACCCCTCTGTTGAAGGACCGAAGAAAAGCCTAACTAGGCCAAAGTCTCTTCGGTGTTCCGCAGCTCCGATACTGTCTACTAATGGCGCTACATAGTCAGTTCTATCCATCTCCACCTGAGACCAGCTGGCTTCTGCACCGGTGGCCCTTAGGAGTGGAGGATGGCCACACATTTAATATATCATTCAGCAAATTCGAGATCCTGGACAGGCCCTCGTTTGCCTTCCACCTCATGGTTCGATCAAAGTGAGGAAACAAGCAGGACACACGATCGTACGTGGCAAGCTGGTCTGCTCATTCCGATCAATCTGACTGGCTGTCACGGTGGGTGCACTATACGTAGCCGAAGCTTAGTCGGGGGACCCCGGTCATCTCCTGATGAGGTCCATGTTGGAAGTCGAAACACAAACCCGCTTTCCAAGCGCCGGAGAATTTCCGAATCTATGATGTTTTCCAGCCTTGTGGCTGGCGCTATTCGAGACATGATCAAGAACCTCACGACTAGAGTAGCGCTGTTCCACCTTTGGAAAACAATATTTGGTGTACTATTGAGTCTATCTACCTCGTGTTCGACGCACGTTATAATCCGGGTCTCCCGGCTTTGACAAATAGACTTTGTGCAGAATTTTCTAGGTTATGCAGGGATGCAGTCTAGCAAGGATTCGAATCCTGTGATAAATGAAATTATTCAGCGTTGATGGCGCGTTATGCCCCATAACCACTCAGCCGTCCCAATTTACTCCTCGTGCCGCCACCCAAGGGTGAGCGGCCACATGAACCATAGGAAGGAGAAAGCTAATAGTACCAACTCCTACCCGAACGGTAACTCCAATCCAAAGCCCTAATTAGCTACAGGCTAAGTTTGGCAGGCTCCGGACTTGATAGCCTGCTAGGTTCTAGAAGTTCATAAACAGCCACCCCGTACTTTAGATTCAGAATAGTCTTGCGACCATGACTTTGTTGCTTCTCGTTGCGCTCCCATAGAACTCATCATGGCCAACGACGGTGGCGGCAGTCCTCATGATCTGGTCGTGCAGACCTGGATCATGTACAGCATTGCTATTCTGCTGTTCCTGGTGAGACTGTATGTACAACCCTTTGTTGTTCATAGATAGCCAATTTTTCGTGGGCATTATCAGTAACAACAATACAGGTTTGCCCGCTACAAGCGACTCGGATTTCGATTCCAGGTCGAAGATTACCTTATGGTGGTCGCTGTGGTAGGTTGCATGCACTGCACTGTGTCATACCTTTGGCCATGTGTTAACGCGCTCTGTTCGTGGTCGCAGGGATTCTACACGGCATTCGCTGTTACCAACATTTATATCATCGAAGGAGGAGGTAGCAATTTGTATGAACCTCCGAGTTTGTACTACAGTTTCTCAGCCTCCGAGATTGCTGCAAGAGTCAGAGGTTCCAAGATCGAGTTTGCTTCGGAGAATGTATGGTTGCTTCCCAATTCTAGGTCAACATTGCCTAACATGATGGTCTATACAGTGCCAGCTCTGCACCATCTATTCTCTCAAGGCTTGCATGCTGTTGGTGCACTTCCGACTAACGTAGGTGCATTCTCCGAGTCACGTTGAGTTACTGCTGACAGACACTTCCAGGTCGAACTTATGGCAGCACCGCCTGGTTAAAGTCATCGCCGGATACACTCTTATCGGCTGGATTACCACGGAGCTGGTGCTGTTCCTGAACTGTCGCCCCTTGTCCGGATATTGGACACTCCCGCCACCCCATAAGGAATGCAGCACTTACTTTCGCTATGAAGTGGTACAATGCGTCTTTAACATCAGTTCCGATATTTTCATTCTCTGCGTCATACTGCCGATGTTCATCCGCGCAAAAATGCCCTGGAAGACCAAGTTACCCGTCATCGTGGTCTTCTCCATGGGTATTGTGGTGGTGCGTTCCTGCCCGAGTTGGCTTTGGCCCCCAGACTAGTCGCTAACTTGCATCTTCTGGCCCCTCAGATCGCCTGTGCCATCATTTCCAAATACTTCACATTCTACAATATTTACGACGATAGCTACCAATTCTGGTACCTCCGGGAGGCATCGATCGGCATGTACGTGACGAACTTGCCATTCGTCTGGAGCCTCGCCAGATCGACACTTACCTTCCTGCGAACGAGTCAGTACACCAACAAAGGCCGATACAACGAAGCCCAATACGGAACCGACCACGCTTCGAATGCACGGTGGAAATCGGGGGTGCATTCTCGGTCGACTCGCAACATGCCTACCATTTACGATACTCGAACCGGACGCGCGGACGGAATAATGCGCACCGAAAGTGAAGAGAACATTATTGAAATGGGTGGGGTGGGACATGTCACCAACAAGTCGACCGCATCGACTGGTAGCGACAACACAGAGTGGGCTCAGGCGAATGGACATGATGACTTCATCATCAGGAAGACGACGGAGATTGTCATTCAGAAGGACTGATCAGCCCATGATTTTCCTATGGATCGTCTCGACAGCCGATGAGCAGTCGCTATGACCTTGAGTTCCTCCCAGGAAAGCAGTCGCCTTTCCTCTCCTGACTGCGGAGACAAGACCCCTGAATCGCCCACAACAGCCTCACGAAACAACACCCCCTATCTCGATGCCAGGATTTGACCCCTTCAGGCTCCAGCGATCGCGAAGAGTTTGTGCAGCGCAATTGCCAACAACCCCGCTGTATCTGAAGCACAGTGACGTTTCTCAGCACCACTGGGGCCCCGATCATCCAAACCACGCGGGGGCCGCATCCACGATCCATCGACTGTCTCCGATCACTTTGAGCAAGTGAAAGGTAGATCAGTTCCACCGTCACAGCTACCCGTCCAGCCACGGCCGTCGGATTTAGGTAATCAACTACACTACTGTGTCCGCGGTCCCACCAGGGACGATAGTACACGTAATGTATGGACTACCGAGTTGCCTACTCAGTCTTCACGGTTCTTCTGTTGGAAAGGACCTTCAGGCACGGAGCTGAGGCGGGCTTCCACTCCCGTTTTCGGCCGGGGGGATTGTAGCGATCGGCCGGCCACGAGGTTCTCACCTGGCAGTTGTGGTGGTCGGTGCTGTGGCTCCCCCTCAATCTCCCTCACTTTCTTTCCGATGAAACATTTCAATTCCGATTCGGACGAGACGAACCTCATCATGTATAGATTTCCCTATGTTTCTTGTATATATAACTTTGATGACCCTACATAATCATACCTAATGATGTGTGAATGACATATAATACTATTTATCCCCTATCTCTTCGAGGCTGTGCAATAAACAACAACTCAAACCCATCCCCCTGAAAGGAAATATTCCAAGTTGCACTGGCTCAGCTGAAAGTCCCAAACTCTGCCAAGCCGGAGCGGGTCGTAGTCGGGTCGGCTACAAACTTGCACCAAACAAACACGTTTAGTGGTTCTCTCTGACAGACTCCGACACCTCCCAAGAAACCTTGGCGATACACCCACAAAGGCTTATTTCAATTCCCGCTTAGTGTCCGATGTTCATGTCTGTCTTTCTATGGCATGATCCTGATCAGTTCCGAATTCAACCATCCATTGTCGGAATCAAAACCCCGGAAGTCCCAACGGCAGATAATTATCCAATCTATTCTGTCTACAGGATAGCTAGTAGCCGGTACTTAGTGGGGTAAGTATTGCGCAGTTTGTAGTAGTCGGGCAGTGCGTAAAACACAACACAGTGCTCGCACTAATACACACTGGTCGGATTCACCCGATACTAATTGACTTTTTGTTTTGTCATAAACTTTATCCTTGAGTTCAGGCTGTGCCATGGTGTGCTATGCTATGCTGTGCTTGCTTTGTATGGATTGATGGTTATCTCTAAATCCTCTATTGGGTGGTTGTTAACTCCGTAGTTATTCCTCCTACCGTAGACTACTACTTTCATTACTGTTTACTATAGAATGGGCAAATAGAAGGAAGATTCACAAGTGAGACACTCTTATCTCAATTAACTTTCCATTTTCCAGGGCAGGAGAACCAAACTCAGCATTTAGTTACTACTTACCCTACCTATCTTCCTACCTCGTATCCGTACTAGCACAAATTACACTAGTCTACTATGTATCTATCTACTCCGTACTACTGCAGGGGTAGTAGCCTCGGTACATTGCTTCCGCCTCGGTACATCGCTTCCCCCCCGTCGATAATAACTAATTCATATTCCTACCTCCAACCTTGGCTTAGCTTAGATGGTTTGTTTTTGCACGGAAGTTAAGCGAAGCGAACTGTGACAGGGGTGGTGACTGGTGAGATTTTAGATCGGTTCGGTAAATGCGTTAGTTTGGTAGGTGTTAATATAGGAATCACTTGGCGGGCGAGCTTGGCTGTTGTGATGGTTGTAGTAGTGGCTTGGTGGTGGTATTTGAATATGGGTTGGTTTGGGTTTAGTGTGGTTTTTAGTTAGTCTAGTAGTTAGTGTAGGTTTGGTGCTGTTGTTGTTGTTGTTGTTGTTGCCTGTGCGGTTACTTTAACTAGTTTGTTGTTTGGGTTTGGGTTTTGGTCTGGTTTGTTGTTCAGGTACGGATCGGACGGCATCGGGTGTTTTAGAGTTTTTAATGTGTTGTTTTGGTTTGTGATGGGTTTATTAAGTTACTTCTCATGAGGTGGGTGTATTATATACATTGACAATTTCTAATCAAGTTAGGTGAGTGTTGCTGGGATATTGTGAGCCGGCTCAAGTATCTTGGTTATAAAGAAGACTTGACTGGTTCACAGACGATTTTTCCATGAATAGATGTATGAGAAACTTGAAAGCTGCTTGACAGGACAAGAAAGTTTTTTATTTTTGGTCGAACTCCTATACTATTAGTTGAGTCGGTCCATGTTGTTCTATGTTCTAGTCTCTATACGAGACGCGACCAATAGATAAGAACACAACGGTCGGGGGATGACTACGCTGGAGTGACAAGCGTACAGGAGCCCATATTATGTTCCTAGATGATATTTAGAGCTACTTTTCGTAGTCTTGGGTAGTTGCAGTATAGTTGAACCAATGTTGAGGGGAACATACTATTGCCAAACAGCCGGGGTTAACAAGAAATATATTGTTGAGTCAGTTTCAAATGGCAGGTCGCAATCGCTCAGCACCCATACAAATGTTGAGTTATCTTAATCTTCAGCTCAAGCATTTATGACATACTCGAAAATATAAAATATAAAGTGATATCATTGAAAGGCCAGCCCGCTTTTCATAGACAAATTGAGGGATCGTACTCTGCGCTACTGCAACTTACGAGAACCTATCCTCCGTCCGTCCTAGATATCGACTACGAATCGCCTGACTAATTGTGCTCATGCGACTGGCCATGCCACCGTGCTGAATATTGCTCAAAAGTGCTTCCTCAAGCGCGGACTGCGTGACGCTCGCATCTAAACATGGTCAGTATGCCATCATGCAAACAGAAGAAAAGCTCACCATCTAGGTCACTAAAGCTGCTCCCCATACTAGGCGTCCCGTCGCTCGCGTCTCTCCTTAGCGCCATAGACTGTCGTGGACTGAAATGTGCCAATTCTCCTGTCCGCCTGGGACTCAATGGCCCTCCGCTTTGATTCAACCGTCGCCGTCTATCAGATTGTGGATGTGCAACTGGGACTCCGGAGCTAGCAGAGCTTGCGGAAGATTCGGTCGTGACTGAAGTTCTGGAAATCATGGGTGCCGATGGGCGTCGATGTGACTCAGAGGCATCCTCGGCGTTCATTCTCAACGTAGCATTGAGATCCTGCCCAGATGCTTCGTGAGACGCCCTTTCAGGTTCTGGCAGGAAAGCAGGAGACTCGTCGTCATCCTCCTCGTCATACCTCAGGCCAGCCCTATGTGTGGAGAACTTGCCGAAAGGGGGCTTGAATCTTAGACCACGACGACTTCCAAAGGCGTTGTCATCGTCGGATTCAGACTCGGATGAACTAGAGGTTGTGTCATCTTCCAGAGGGGGAGACTTCGGAACCGGAGGCGCTGCAGCTTGCTCCCGTTTGCCGGCAGATGGTCGACTGGCATAGCTTTCTCGTCTAGGCTCTCTTGGCTCTGCAACAGGAGTATCGTTGCGGACTGGTTCCCGGGCAGACTTAACTTGATTGACTGTAGTTGTTGAGCTGGTGCGTCGGGGAATGGGAGCTAGATTCGACATGATTAGTACAAGACACAGGCATAGAGGCCGGATAAGACTTGCCACGCTGTGGAAGACCATCTTTCTGCTGTGACGAGAGGCGCGACGGAGCTCGAGGACCTTTGATTGTCAGAAGACTCAATGAGTATCATCGGAGAGTACTCACCTGCATTGGTGGCACCCTTTGTCTGTTGACCCAGCGCCGTGCTACCTGACACCGAACCAGGAGCAGGAGATGTAGACGTTGACTGTGTGGTGGGCACTCTACTCATCTGCGCACGTACTTGTGACAACTGCCGATCGTAGAGCCATGCTGCCTGTTGAAGCAGAAACTGCAATGTCACATCGAAGTGATCCGCCCTACAGAGTTGATCAGTGTTGTCCCAACACTCGGGAAGGCCAATCGTACAGTGCTTTCCCTATGGTATCGTCAGCATTCTGAATCTCATCAGAGGATCATTAGGTAACACTATTACAGTCTAGATCATCTCCCTTTGAAGGACGCGAGAGAATATTCCACAGAGCCTGGTCTTTGGCAGCGTTCCATTCCATCTGTCTGGTCAGCGATATGGAGATCAGTTAACTAGCGGCACTTACCGGAGGAGGATCCACAAAGTCACCCCTGGGGAAGGGAAGGCGAATAAACACGGTGAACTTGGTGTCTCCGGACTGATTGAAGGACGTCATCGCGGATTCGTATCTGCGTACGTAAAACTACTTAAATACTCCAGAAAATACACGTCAACCAGCAGAGAAATAAAACAGATAACCTTTGCTGCTACTTGATAGCTAGCATAGTGGATGCGGGTTGGATGTGATGAATGCGGAGGATTGACGAGGTGTCACGCCTCCCCCGTCAAGGTCGGTGCGTTGCGATAACAATTCGGCTTATTGAAACTGCCATATGGGCTGGATGTTGCTATTCCCACCCTATTGCCACGGCCCCATTCGAATGCTCACGTGACATCCGCCTCACAAGGTTGCCTCTTGCCCAGTTGGGAAGAGGCAGCCTTATCGATGGTAACTTGCCCGGTAAGTACACTTCGAGGCATAAAGAGTACTTACTTTTAAAATATGCAATCTGGGGTTGATTGGGCATGATTGAGTTAGTCAGATACCAGATTATGACCTCTCAATCTTCCCACCCAGGAAGATATAGAATGCAGCATAGGATGCCTTAATAAGTGTGGTTTGACCAACACAACATGTGAGCTATATGCATGCGTTATTATGAGATTTCGAGAGCTTATTGTAGGAGCAGTGTATACCAAAAGCTTCAATAAAAGCCTATTCCCGCCCCACCAGACAGGGTCAAGGTCTTGGCGCAATTTTGGCCAAGTTAACGTCAGCAAATTAAAATCCAACAGATCCTAGACAGCCTAATAACCCTAGTACGTCAGTGCTTCAGCCTACTGCATACTCCGCAATAGGTAGCAGATGCGTCGTCACTGGCAAAGTCCAAGCGTCTTTTGGATGGATGCAGTCTGACAATGCGAACAATGACGCGGTCAGGTTTGCAGCCTACACTACGTGAAAGTCGGAGAAGAATGGATGTATCTGCTTCATAGACCGGCAGGCATGATAAATCACATATAAGGAGGACCGGTGCCCCAATCTCTCGACTCATCTTCATCATCTAAAACCGTTTTCTCACCTCTACTGCATCAGTATAACAACAATGGCTGGTCCTGTCCCAAAACCAGAGTGCCTCCTGGGCTTCCACCAGGTCTTGTCACCCACTGCTGGTATCAAGGTGTCTCCGCTATGTCTGGGCACTATGAACTTTGGAACAGCCTGGTATGTCTGTCCTGTCGCTTACAATCGGACAAACGTCTCTGACATCTTGCAGGGAGCCATACATGGGTCAATGCAGCAAGGAGATATCCTTCGCAATCTTGGATACCTTTTTCGACCACGGTGGAAATTTTATCGACACGTACGTTCAAAAAAGTACCCACTGACTCTATCTACGAGCGACACGCTTATGTCCCTTAGTGCCAATGTATACCAGGACGGACAATCCGAAACATGGATTGGAGAGTGGATGAAGAAGCGTGGGAATCGAGACCAGATGGTGTAGGTATACACCCTCCACTATCTGATTGCTACATTCCAGTATGTCCTGATATTAACAATCTCAGCATCGCAACCAAATACACGACCGGCTTCCGCCGCACACACGTGTCCACTGAGCCCATCCAATCGAACTTCGTCGGAAATTCCGTGAAATCCATGAACCTATCTGTCAAGAACAGCCTCGAAAAGCTTCAGACTGACTACATTGACCTTCTCTACGTGCATTGGTGGGATTTCACCACCAGCGTGGAGGAAGTCATGCATGGTCTCAACGCACTCGTCTCGGCCGGAAAGGTCCTCTACTTGGGCGTCTCCGGAACTCCGGCTTGGCTAGTAGTTAAGGCAAATGCATACGCGCGCGCAAACGGACTCAGACCGTTCTCTGTTTACCAGGGCAAATGGAACGCCGGATTCAGAGATTTAGAAAATGAGATTGTGCCTATGTGTCGCGACCAAGGGATGGCAATCGCACCTTTTGCAGTGCTAGGCCAAGCGAAGTTCAGACCCGCAGAGCAGCGCAACGCAGAGTATAAGGGCTCTGGACGAGCGGCGCTCCGGGTTGAGGAGGATGACAAGGTTTCTGATGTGTTGGAGGCTGTTGCCAAACGGAATGAGACAAGTCTTTATGCCATTGTGAGCTTCACCCTTATACATACCTACTGCGCCACGTATAAAAGCCGCCTAACTAATGTTTCAATCTCAGGCTCTCGCGTGGGTCCGCTTCAAGGCACCTTACGTCTTCCCCATTATTGGACAACGGAGTGTAGCGCACATGAAAGCCAACATTGAAGCTCTGAGCGTCGATCTGTCCAAGGAGGATATGGATGAGATTGATAAGGCCATTAAATTCAATCCTGCCTTCCCACTCGACTACCTCCTCGCCGGCAATTTCAGTACTGCCTTTACCGCAGCAGATGTTCAATTGACGCAGTGGACCGCGCATATCGATGCTCCAACTCCTGTGATGCCGGTCAGACCGCGTAAGGATTTGTAAATTGACATGACGGGTCATTGTGGGTGCTTCATCCGCTGTTGATGATATAGGGGGACGATAGATTCGCAGTTCTTATGGGGGCCGCAGGAGATTCATGACCCAAATCTCGGGGATAGTTAGGCTAACAGATTTGTATGTTGTCTAGACGATTTCGAGTTCAGTCTACATGGTAGCTTCTTAGTGCCTATGCCTTTCACATCTGATATGATACATTTCAAGAATGTTGTGACCTCTGAGAAAGTAGAGTTCTATGGGTAATCACATATGACTGTAGTCTGCGTGCTTGTCCTTGCTAGAAATAAGAATATTCAAGATTCCCTAACAGTACTTAATCTCTTGCTCCTGCCTCTCCTAGTAGGTGGCACGCTAAGAATACCTCACGTTGTTGATCACCTCAAGATATAATGAAGAAGACACCGATTCTTTTAGTTCATGGAATTCTATATGTGGTATACGGATGTTTTGGTACACAAAGGGCTGGTTGCGTATCCCAAAATCTCATCTGCAATTCACTGTGACAGCTACGCCCAATATGGCAGTCAGCATTAACTGGAAGCCACATGCCCCGGGAAAAGAATTTTCACAGTCAAGCCTTGCCCCCACGAGTTCTTCCTCACTTTCTTTCTTTCTTTACCACTTCATCTTGTGTTGGTCTACGTTCAGACTCAACGCTGGAGCCTTCGACTTCCCGCCGGCTCAACCGTCAACATGGCTATCGATGAAGGTGAAAGCGGCCCCAAGCATCTCAATAGCTCTGAGTTGCTCAAGAAGATCGACAAGCTGAGAGAGAAAAATATTGGAAAGCATGTTCCCCTTCCTCAGGTAAGACCCTGCGACCTCCCAAATCTGTCCACAAGTGACGCTAATCTTCATCAAGTTGGTTGTTGTTGGAGACCAGAGTTCTGGAAAATCCTCTCTTCTGGCAAGCCTGACCAAGATTCCATTTCCCCGTGATTTGGAACTCTGTACCCGTTATGCCACGCAGATAACCTCCCGGCGTGAGGTGGATCCCTCTGTTGAGATTTCCATTATCCCTGCCCTGGATGCATCCAGGGAGCACAGGGCGAAGGTACAGGGCTTTAAGAGGACCCTCAGGGGCGCCGAAGACTTTCGCTCAGAATTTCCAGAAATCCTGAAGGAGGTTCGGATAGTCCAGTTCAACTTATGTGTACTATTCTCTGACAAAAGCTAACATGTTGAACAGGTCGACGAATGTATGGGAATTCGTACTGACCTTTCGTCTAAGCAAGGATCGGTCTTCAGCAAAGATGTGCTCCGCATCGAGCTATGCGGGCCTGAAGAGGACTACCTGACCGTCATAGACGTGCCGGGAATCTTCAGAGACCCGACGGCGGGCATTACAACTGAGAGTGATATCGAGCTAGTTCGAAATATGGTCAAGAACTATATCAAAGATTCCCGCACCGTGATCTTGGCTGTGCTCCCGAGCAACGTCGATCTTGCTACCCAGGAGATCCTCAAGCTGGCCAAAGATTATGATGGAAATGGAGAGCGTACGCTTGGTGTGCTAACCAAACCCGATCTGGTGATCGAGGAAAGCGCAAAGACAGCTTTGTGTTCACTCGTCCTGGGACGCAAGAGACCGCTGACACTTGGCTATTACTTGGTCAGAAACCAGGGCGCAGATCAAGACACTTCTTTCAGTGGTGAGGAAGGAGAAAGAATGTTTGACAGCCAGCCTTGGAATACCTTGCCGAGAGACCGTATTGGCATCCAGGCCCTAAGAGAACGGCTGGGAGAACTCCTGAGCGAAGTTACGGAGCGCGAATTCCCTGAGCTGCGTAAAGATATCAAAAACCAGTTTGATAGATGCCAGCAAGATCTGGAACTCCTGGGCCCTGCACGCCAAACCGAACGGCAACAGCGTGCGTTTCTGAGTGGTTTGGCTCGTCAGTTCCAGAGCTTCACACGAGCTGCACGGGACGCCAATTATGCAGAAAATGAAGCATTCCGGGACTGTGAGTCCAGGCTTCTGACGCACATTGTAAATCTTTCCGAATCATTCAGCTCCAAGTTCCATGATAAAGCACATCTCTTCCCATTTGATTGCCCTGGCTCGGATACACAAGACACTCATAACTTGAACGGCCAGGACACTACTATCACCGACAAATGTCGTGCGTTCGAAGATCTTGATCCTACAGACTTCCCGGAACTGGAGCACATCGTTAGCTGCGTGGTGGAGTCTGAAGACCCTGAAAGCGATGTCAAAACTTGGATCAAGGAGCTCTATATCAGCTCTCGAGGGCTTGACTTAGGTACCTTTGGAAGCAATGTTCTCTCCAGTGCTTTCAGAGAGCAGAGCACCAAGTGGGAAGCCATGGCACAGGAACACGTGAGTAATGCTATCATGGTGGTTCATCGTTTCCTGAGTGTTGCATTAAACAACTTGTGTGGAAGCAAACAGCTTTATGACAAAATTTGGTCCAGCATTCTCGATGAGCTTCTGGAAAGATACAAAAAAGCCATGTCCCAGGCTCTTTTCCTGGTATCGGTTGAGAGGAACCGCCGGCCATATACTCTGAACAAGCGTTTTAACGAAACCCTCCAGAAGCTGCGCAGCGCCCGTGTAGCTCAGGCATTGGAGGACAATGCCAGAGTTGACAAAGATTCTTGGATAATGAAGGTAGTCGATATGGATGCTATCAAGAAGACTGCCCGCAACCAGGGGAATGTGGAACATATCATTGGAGAAATTCATGACATCCTGTGGTCCTACTATCAAGTCGCACGCGAAAGATTTGTGGATAATGTTCACATGCAAGCAGTCGAGCATTGTCTCCTGACTGGTCCTGAGAGCCCCCTCGAAGTGTTTAGCCAGGAATGGGTACTCAATCTAGAGGCGGATGAGCTGGGAGCAATCGCGGGCGAATCGCAGGCGATTAAAGCCCGGCGTACCAACCTGAAGCAGAAGATGGAGGATTTGAAGGCTGCTCTACAAACCTTGAAGTTCTGAGATTGTGATGATTTGATATTCGATGTTTTTTTATGCTGACATTTCTGTTCCTATGCAAACTGCCATGCAGAAATAGTAATAATACTCACAACAATATGATCTGACAATGCTATTTGACCTAGTGATGCACAACATAGAAAGAGGAGACTTATATGCGGATGGATGAAAGAGGAATGAACCGAGAACCGGGGATGGTGCGTCATAAGCCGAAGGCGGTGAACTGCCCCTCCCGGTGAGAAGGAAAAGTGGAAGTTCACCAACAACATTCCACCAGACCATCTGAACCAAACTATCTGTCCTGCAGAAAGCCAAATCTGTAGATTGCTTTGGTCATTGCGAAATTGCAATCACTGCGTGCTAACCAGTTGGGAAAAAGCTAATCCCTCAGCTCACAGGTGGCGGGCTGGAATCTACCAGTCGCGATACTTATCGCACCCCGTGCTCCGAACTACCCGGCATATGTCAGAATACACCAAAACACCAAGACTTCGATCTTTCTCCTGAATTCCCTCCCGTTCTCTGTTGTCGATCGCCTGTCCTCTAGCTGCAATAAACAGATTGCTTTTGCAGAGCTGTCGTGGTTCCCAGATCCTCTCCGTCGTTCACCTTTCCGCACCGACCCTTTTGTCTCATCCCCGCCTTTACCTGCACTGATGCAGTAGAACTCTTTGAACGCATTGATAGATATAAAGTTGCTGGACATACATACATCTCAGTCGCATCACAGTGAACAATTGCTATACCTTTCAGCATGACGTCCGCTCCGACGCCAGAAATGACGCCCGCCGAGGCCGAGTCGGTCTACTTCAACAACTACCCCCCGCCCAAAGCCCTCCCGAAGCATGAAGCCCTCGCTCGAGCCTTTGTCGATTACCACGCCCAAGCGAACCGACGCCTTGTCCTGGTGACATCGGGGGGCACCACAGTTCCTCTTGGTTCGTGGGATGGCTCGTGCACGTGAGAAAGATTCTGACCGTTGTACAGAGAACCAGACTGTTCGCTTCATTGACAACTTCAGCGCGGGCACGCGAGGTGCTGTGTCGGCAGAATACTTTCTCCAGGAGGGATATGCAGTAATTTTCCTACATCGGCAGTTCAGTCTGTTGCCATACTCGCGGCATTACAGCCACTCGACCAATTGCTTTCTGGATTTCATGGATGAGGAGGAACCGGTGCCTGATGCCACAGAAACCAACGAGTCGGATCACCGACCGATCAAGGTGCGCAGTGAGTACCAGGACCAGATGCGCGATGTCTTGCGAAAGTATCGTTATGCGAAGCGGAACAACCTCCTGCTCCTACTTCCGTTCACCACCGTCTCGGAGTACCTCTTCGAACTACGGTCGCTGGCTCAGCTCATGAAGCCATTGGGTCCCAACGCCCTGTTCTACCTGGCCGCTGCCGTCAGCGATTTCTTTATCCCCAGCGACCGCATGTCTGAGCACAAGATCCAGTCGTCGGAGCTGCCGGACCACTTGACCAAGGACCAGGCAGTTGGCTCGTCGGACATTTACACGGGCGGGATTGAGCCGCAACCGTCGTCTCACAGTAAGAAACTGATCATTGATCTGGACCCTGTTCCGAAGTTCTTACATCGGTTGGTGAATGGGTGGGCGCCGGATGGCAGTATGATTGTGTCGTTCAAACTTGAAACGGACCCCAACCTGCTCGTATACAAGGCGCAGACGGCACTCCAGCGGTATGCGCACCATCTGGTGATTGGTAACCTGTTGACCACGCGCAAATGGAAGGTGGTGTTCGTGACCCCGGACCCCCCGCACGAGCGCTGGATCCGGGTGCCGAAGTCGCGGCGCAGCAAGAGCATTTCTGGCAGTGAGGCGCAGGTTGGTTTGGCCGAAGCCAAGCGGGCGGGCGAATCCACCCAGGCAGAAACCGGTGGGGGCGGGCAGAGTCAGAGACCGTTGGAAGACGAGGCCATCATCTCGGCTGAGGGAGTGGAGATCGAAAGTTTGATCATCCCTGAGTTGGTCAAGTTGCATTCGACCAAAATTGCTCAACACAATGCCAAGTCCTAGACATGGATTTTGGGTCGAGACACTCTCAAAGTGTGGCGTGCGAGAGGAAGGAGTTTCAAGTGAGCGTTTCTGGAAGCATGACGAATGCAAGCTAAACCTGAGGCAGGAGGGTCTTCTCCAGATAGATTAATTAGGGTCCTTCACTCAGTTTTTTACTGTGTAAGCGGGTGGTTTCTGTATAGTTAGCGTAGGAGATGAATTAAACTAACTACCGTGTCTCAACTACCATGTTCCAGATGTAACATTAATTAGTGCTGCTGTCAGATTTAAACAATCAGTCCGTTCAAAGGGGCCAAATGCCGGGGTTTGGAGGTGAACCAAACACACACCCACACACATTCCGCCCCTCCCCTTCTTTTCTCGTGGTTCCCTCGTCCATTATGGGAATCTCCTATGTTCATCCCTCTTCCTCCCCTCTCCTCCCCCCCTTAACGCCAGAAAAAGCATTATGATGTGATTGATCGACTGAGAGTTTGATTTTGATCCTCTCACCAAAGATGGAGCAACCTCGGAAGTTCTTCAACTTCTGACAGCTTCACCGGTTGACGGGTCTCGTCAGGGGCGGGTTTCAGGTTTGCAGCTCCTCAGCAATCCATGGTTAGGCGCCGCGAAGACCCCCAAGCTAAGCGATGGATCAAGCTCCATTCTCCAGTCAGACGGTGCCATTCCGATGCTAACGCGTCATCGATAGCTTAGGAGCCCTCCAGATCGCCGGCCAGCGTGGGCCGATCTTCGCCCGTCTACGTGCCTTCCTACGTCGCCATCTCCACGCCCTTCTTGTCTCTCCGAACAATAATAATAACCATAACGTGCCTGGTGTCGATCTCGGGGATTTTGCTTCCTCGATCTTTTTCCCCTGTTGCTCTTGCTCTTTACTCCTCCTTTCTCTCCTGTTCCTCCCTCTCCCCTCCAACCGCCAGGGGACTCCGATCCCTTTGTCTCAGCCTCCTCCGTTCCTGCTTCTCCCCAGGAATTTCCCCGCCGGCAAATAACGACCGAGTGCTCTTCACCCGAAATATTCTGCATTTTTGGCGCACAGTGACGACGAAAGATGCATTGACACCTTGTATCAGTCTGGAGGATTGCTCAATAATAATTTTTCTTTTTGCTTGTTTCAAGACTATTGCATTCAGCGTCTCGATCTCGCTCCGCTGCAGGTCGGCGACCGCTTCCATCCCAGCCTTTTCAAAAACTTCCCCTCACCGCGCGCTCCTTCAAAAATGGCAGTCCGTCGATTTCGTCGCATCACCATCCTCGCCTCCCTCCTGGGTGTATTCCTTCTCTACCACTTTCTCTCCATCCGCCCGGAGCTCTACACCCGCAGCGCTACCCAGCTC
Source organism: Aspergillus piperis CBS 112811 (assembly GCF_003184755.1). Lineage (NCBI taxonomy): Eukaryota > Fungi > Ascomycota > Eurotiomycetes > Eurotiales > Aspergillaceae > Aspergillus > Aspergillus piperis. The sequence continues at coordinate 21,780 of NW_020291624.1, read as the reverse complement.
CGCACTCCGCAGACCACCCCGCAGAGCGCTCCAAATGAGCCGCCCGAATGCCCCCCTCTCGCGGGGATCGAAGATGTCCTAGTAGTCATGAAGACAGGTGTCACCGAAGCCCTCGACAAAGTCCCGGTTCACTTCCAAACAACCCTGCGCTGCGTCCCGAACTATATCATCTTCTCGGATTTCGAAGAAGAAATCGAAGGCGTCAAAATCCATGACGCTCTCCGCACTATGGACGGCACTGTCCGAGACACCGTTGCCGACTTCAACCTCTACAACCGTCTCCGCGAACAAGGTCGCGCTGGTCTCGAATCAGCCGACTTCGCCGATGAAGCCAATTCCAATATCGGCAAGCCTAATAATCCGGGCTGGAAGCTCGACAAGTGGAAATTCCTTCCCATGGTGCAACAGGCCCTCACCTACAAGAATAACGCCAAATGGTATGTCTTCATGGAGGCAGATACCTATTTCTCGTGGCCGACACTCCTCGAATGGCTCTCGCATTTCGATCCTAAAGAACCCCACTACATCGGCACTGAGACCCAGATCGCAGACGTCATCTTTGCGCATGGCGGGTCCGGCTTCGTTGTCTCCAACCCCGCTATGCAACTCGCCTCGAACGAGTACGCGACCCGCACTGTAGAACTGAACGAGTACACCGACTGGCACTGGGCTGGCGACTGTGTCTTGGGCAAGGTTCTCGCCGACGCCGGTGTTCCCCTGCGCTACTCATGGCCGATCCTGCAGAACTCCAACGTCGGAGAACTGGACGAATTCGCCAAGGGATTCTACCGCAAGCCATGGTGCTTCCCCGCAGTAGCATTCCACCACCTCACATCTCACGAGATCCAGGATCTCTACGAGTTCGAGAAACGCCGACGTCGACAGGTAAGCCCATCCCAATACTCCCGTAACCAGCATACCCCCGCTAACACACAACCCCTCCACATCCAGGCCACCAGTAACATCCTCCTCCACCGCGATGTCTTCAAAGAACTCATCTACCCTGAACTCTCCAATGTCCGCGACAGCTGGGACAACCTCTCCGACGAGGAACACCCCAAAATCACCGACTTCCACGAATGCAAAACCCTCTGCTCCAGCTCCCGAAGCTGCGCGCAATTTGTCATGCGCGACGGCATCTGCTTCACGGGCGAAACGCCCCGACTGGGAGTCAGGAACCCAACAGCCCGATCTGGCTGGATCCTCAGCACAGTCGACCACATGATGGACAACGCGCCACGCTGTCCTCATCCTGACTTTGGACTCTGAGCGTGTTTCCCTTTTCTTGAAATTCGCGGGACGAATATTCCCTTTACCATTATTTTTTCTTCTTCTTCAGAGAACCAAACACACAACAATCAAACTTCCGATTCATGTGTGTTGTATAACCATGGGCTTGCTTGATTTTGATTTGATTGATTGATTGATTGGGTTTGCTACTAGCCCAGTAGCATGCATCGTTAGTTGCATCGCATCGGCATATGTATATGTATATGTATACACGATGCTGAAATGGCGTTTGTGAGAGGAGTCGGTGGCTTTTTTATTCCATTCTGTCTTATCTTGAGCATCTGCTTTTCTTCCCTGCATCAATACCACGGCGTCTGGGACTGTCGGTACTTTCGTTTCTATTTTTCTGTACTTCAACTTGACTTGACTTGTGTGTCTGCGTTTAAAGCCAGCATGGAAGCTAGCGTATATATGCTAGGTTGTCACAGGTGTTTAGCTAGACCGAATCGGAAAGATTATGAGATTAAAGCTAGTTGTGGCTCGTAGATTTTAAAATATGGTTTTGGCTGCGTAGCTACACGTTTTGAAGATTTACTGGATTGAAGGCACTCTTGTGGATTCGAGCTGGCTACTTTTATACACCCGTATTTACAGCGGTTGGAATAACAGCAATAATAACCTCTCATAGGGATGCCTAAGAAAATGGATTTGTTACAAAACAGGGGAGCCATTAGAGGATAGAAACTAGGAAGAGAAAGGCACGGACACGTGAGTCAAGGCGCCGTAATGTTTAGAGGGGGAGCTTGTGGGTCTTCAAGGCATTGGTCAATGCGCATAATCGTCGCGTTCATGCTCTTCACGAATCGAATGACCTCACGGAAGTATTGTACCGTCGTCGGACTGAGGAAATGCATGACAGCCAGATTGCCCCCGCGTCTCACGTCTCGAATGAAGGCTTCGCGCTGCTTTTCGGGTGTTTTGGTGTCCGCCCAGAGCCAATCCTCAATATCCACACTCCAATTGATGATCTGGGGATCCTTAATATATTTTGCGAGCCGTTGACGGGTTCTCGCACCGAGTGTGCCGAAGGGAGGACGGAAATAGCGACCTGTCAATAATCAGCGAAGCTCTACAATGATGGTAACCAAGATTTACGTACTCTCAATCCCAAGGATCTGTCGAAACGACTTGATATTGTCCACAATTTCACGGTCAATGGCTTCAACAGTATCCAGTCCTTCCAACCTGTATTTTCGCATTGTTAGTATCCAGCTGAAGCCAGATGATAGAGGGCCACTCACTTCCGATGTGTATCCGAATGTAGAGCCACCTGATGTCCTCTTCTCAACATCTCTTTGTAAACACTCGAGAAGTTGGTGTCTAAATCTCTCAATCCCAGTCCTACCACGAAGAACGTGACCAAAATGTTCTCTTCCTTGAGTATCTTCATCACTTCCTGAGCAAATCTCGGTTGCCCATCGTCTATACCAAACGCAAATGACCCGGGTCGGGAGCATCTCAGTAGCACACGACCATTGTCCTCGCGACGTGGGATCGGGAATCCAGCGGGTACACTACCAGCATTGACAATTTCCACCTTGTAGAGGGTAACCGCTCCAGGTGAGAAGAAGCCGTTGAAGGATACCGATACAGCTCGGGAGTGATCAATGTAGAAATGCCAGAGAGGAATGTATATGTCGTTGCCGCGTGCATATCTGGCAGCCTCGACAGAGTCCCAGGTTTCTGGGAACGGGCTGCGGGTGGAGTCGCAGTGGATGTTATTTTGGGTGAGAGAAACACTGAAGTTGGTATGACCGGTAAATTGAACGTGTAAATAGTGGGTTGTCCGGTAGGGTAGCAGGTTGAAGCATGTTGCTGGTGAGAGCTGCGTATTGTAGTTATGGTCGGGATCTGTTGGGTAGAAGCGGACGTAGTTATGACCGTAGTCGATCTTGAGTCCTTCTAAGCCACCGTGCCAGAAGCCTAGGGTATTGTGATGCGAGTTATTGAAGGTATCAATGATTATAGGAGCGGTGACATTGTAGGGGGTGCCGGTGGTGTTGCTGCTAGTTGTGTTGCTCGGAAAGAAGACACGAGTAGCAGCTGAGGTGGCGAAGGTTATAAGTATAAGGAGGATGACGGACTGCTTGCAGGTCATCATGATTGCGCACAATCTTGAATATGGTCCACAGCTACCAGTAGTTCTAGTGTAGGTGCAGCGTTGCTGATTCTCCAGGGCATATGTCACCTAAGTCTACGTGAGAGAGCGAAGTTATTTACCGGTTGGCTACATGGTACCCGAGGAAGGAGCAAGTTGGTGCACCCGAAGGAAAGCGCATATCTAGGAACTCTAGCTCGCTGAAGCAAAGAAATACTTTTAGTAGATCGATTACCATTATGTTAAGTCTCCGTACAGCAGGGAAACGACAATTGCATTTGCCATGCTCCCACCCTGCCTCCCAACATGACCCGCAGTTGGTAGGATCCATCAGGTAGCCCAGATCCATTGTGTCCTTTCACAGGGACAATCAGTTCCAAGCTTCTGTGAGATCCCAAGGCGAGAGATCGGCTGCAAATCGTCTCTGTGCCATGGAGTCAAACAATTGCACACCAGATCCTGTCTGGTGAATCATGATATGATCTCTAAAAAAAAAAGAAGTGGAAATAGACGCAATCACCGGATTCCCCACGAGCATGTCTTTTCACTGACGAACATATGGCGTTTTCTCCTTTGTTTTTCTTTATTTTCGTCCATTTTTCTCTCCATAGCTTCGATCGAAGGAACGAAATTCCAGGCGACATGCAGCGTGGCAAGTCAGGACGTGGATTAAAACTCCCACTTCGAGTTGTCTTCGGCCTCTTCGGCGTCATCAGACTCCATCGGAATTCCTCCTCCTCCCCAGGCATCGGTATTACCACTGTTGTCTTCTCCACCACTCTTTTCGTCATCAGTGTCGTCGTCAAACTTGACGACATCATCCGAAGGACGATAAGATTCGAGGAAGTCAGGGACAGTTTGTTTGCTCTCGATGAGCAGTTTCACCAAATCTGGGGCGAGGTCCGCATCATTGTCATGGTTGTAGAACGAGGTGGCGAGGCCCTCATTGCCAATGCGTGCGGTGCGTCCTGTAAAGTCTTAGCTAATTCCATAATTATGCCTTTTCATTGTGGGACGGTGACGCACCGATTCTATGAACGTATTCTGTGATACCACCATGCTGAACCCGTGGAAGGTCAAAGTTGATGACATGCATGACATTCTTAATGTCCAGACCGCGAGCAGAAACCCCGGTAGCCACAAGGATGGGGCACTTTGCCGTGCGGAATGCACGCCTTGACTGCATTAACATTGGAGAACGAGGTATGAAGGGTAATAACTTACAAGGCATCCTCCCGCTCACGCTGAGTGCGATCAGAGTGAATAGAGGTACTCGGGAGACCCATGTTGTAGAGATAATCATCCAAGAAGTCTGCCTGGGTCTTGGAATTCACAAAAATCAGTGTACGCGAAGGTGGCATAGCCAGAAGCAGGTCATAGAGGCATTGCTTCTTAAGAGGAGGTTCAGCGTAGATGATCTTGGGAAATGCACTGTTAGTAAATTTCTTAAGACAAGCGCCATGCATGCTTACATTCTGGTCAACGTTGGCGTGAGTGCTGCCAGGCCTTCCGATGCGCACACGGACATGGTCTTCTGCAAGGTAATTGCGCGCCAGCTTACGGCAGTCCTTGTTGAAAGTGGCCGAAAACATCATGTAGCGGTGGTCAGCGTCCTCATTGATGTCTTGAAATCGTCAGTATATCGGAATGCTTAGAATTTCGGAAACCACTTGCCTCCTCCAGACATGATTTTAGCAAAATCAGACTCCCAGTCAGACTGCAGAAGTTCGTCTGCTTCATCGATGATAGTGTACCTGCGGTTATGTTAGTGACATTCGCACTAAATGTGAGGAACCTACTTGACACGACGAAGAGAGAGAATGTGCGGCTTGTCCATGAAATCCAGCAACCTGCCAGGAGTCGCAATAAGGATATCGCAGCCACGCTGCAACTCCTCTCTCTGGTCACGAACCGGCGCACCACCGTACACAACGCAAGGACGGAGCATGGAGCGGTAGCATAGGCGTCGCGCTTCGTCAAAAATCTGGGTTGACAATTCCCGGGTAGGAGCAACAATGAGCACCAGTGGTTCAGCCCGCACAGAATCGGCACTGGGATTGTAACCAGCTGCGACATTGGGACGCGGAGCTGCCAGCTTTTTAGCTTTTCCCATCAGCTGGGACAGAACCGGGATCAAAAATGCGGCAGTTTTTCCAGATCCTGCTTCTGTTAGTATGATTCTGCTGTGTGGGGGTCATCACCTACCAGTCTGAGCGATGGAGATTAGGTCATGGCCAGTAAGGACCGCGGGGATTGAGTATGCTTGAATTGGGGTCGGGAACTCGTATCTACACAAGCGAATATTCTCGCGCATGATAGGATGAAGACCGGCATCATCAAACTAGACATTATCAGCCGGAATTCAATCTTGTGAGTACTGTGACACGACTTACATTTTTGATGGGACTTGGTCTCTCACGACTTTCCGCGATGACCTCGATGTTTTGGATACTAATATAAATTAGACATGAATCGATAGCAAGTATAGTATTGCCAACTTACTTTCCGATCTTCAAGCCGGTTCGGTTAGTATATTCGCTGCGGAACAGCATCTCCTCGAGCTCAGGGTTCCGTGGGCCAACGTCCCCAAATTCATCCTTCCACTCATATTTTGCAGCTTGAGCGGCCCACTCAGGGAGCTCCTCCTGGTTGTCACCCTGGGGCTGATTGAGTGGCGGAAGAGTAGAAGTATACTTTTCGTAATCGTAGCCTTTGGGAGTCGTCCATCCCTTCTCGCGGGCAGCGTTGGAAGCTTCGGTAGGATTACTGGATTGATTGCCCGTGCTCTCTTTGAGCGCGGTACTCATATCCGAGACGTTGAAGCTGTCCATTGTTGTGCGGTAGGGACACTGGCAGGTTCAAACACGCGTAATCCGAATGAATCTAGATTTATCTAGGTAGAGACGGTTGGTTAGTGAGGGATATTCTTCGTAAGAAGTGGTGTTATACTCACAGAGTACGAGTATCGTCTCTAATCCTTGAGGTGTACCGAGTGCGCCTGAGATGAGAATTGGTCTTGGAAAGAGGAGTGAGAGGGAGGATGTGAGGGGAAAGTAAAGCTTTGGGAGATAGAAAGCTTTCTCAAACGAACAAGACGCGAGACGCGTAGGAGAGATGGCAAGAGCAAAACAATGACAGATAATGGAAGGAAATTTATGGAACACGGTGCTGAAAATGGAAATTGGGCAGTGAATGTTGCTGGTCTGCAGGACGCCAGGTTGCCAGGGGAGAGAAGAAGAGCTGCGGGGAATAAATGGACTAGCAGAACAGTAAGCCAGTTCAACCGGGCATTAAAGCACCCTTCAGGTGAGCAGGTAGTAGCCAAGTAGTAGTCAAGTCAATTCATTAGATGCAGAGCTGGCATACAGAAGCCAGTCAGCTTTAATACCCCTGATGTCCTGCTTATTGTCGGCAGAACTCGCGGAAAATACCGGCGAACAGCTATAAATTAACCTAATTCTCTGCATACAATGATTGGTAAGGTTAAAGATGTTTGTATGCTTATCTGAACGTATTGTGTACCTAATTTTAGATATACCAAGTGACTGTGCTCTCCAACCATTATATAGTCTTATACCACAGTACTAGTATAAGGCCGCAGAAATCTAGAAGTATTCACAGATACACAAGTTTCTACAAAAGCAGACTTTTAATACTCAATGAGCTTCTGGTCTAGTCTTTTATCTTTCAAATGATTTTTATACCGCAGTGTTAGTAGTAGCTTGGTGAGAGTTGGTGATTTTTTGGTTCTAGACCACTGGTTCTTGGTTGGGCGTTAGTACTTTGGGTGAAGCAGTAGCGCGGACTAGAGCAGGAAAAGAACTACGTACTACGCAGTGACGGGAGACATATCCGGGAATGTGCATGACTAGTCACTGCTAATTGAACGTCACTCGCACACAGCAGTAACTGTTAGTATAACTTGTTATACTAGTAGTCACTGATACTTTAAAATTGCCGACAGAGGTCACCAGAAACCCGAAGACCGCAGGCATAAATCACATTGACAAGTACATCGAGATCTTATGTTCAACGATCATCTGATAACAACCGAGTGGCCGTTTAGAATTTCTTAGTAAGTACTACTAGTAGACCCTCAATATGTGGGGTTTCATGCCTGAGAACTCCATGTCAGTGCCTGAGGTATCAACTCGGCTGGACAACGTCATTGGCCACCCCCTCCCATCCTCCGAATTGGCTGGATGCAGTTTATCCCTGCCATGAACAACAAGACCCGGCCATTCTGCAAGTACCAACTCACCGGGAATCATAAAGATTGCTTTTGTTTGGATCCCCCTTCCGCCCGTTGTCTGACCGAACTTGTTCAGGAGCAGGTGTTGACTAAGAACGCCCAGCCCGTCTGAAAGAATAATTCGGTTCCACCCGACCTCAACAAAAGCGGGCAGAAGGAGATATACGCCGTAGGGACCATCACGGGATCCCATTACTCCGAGATGGTAACTACCTCGACCGCCGGTACGGCCACCTGCTCCTTGCTGTCCATCTAATTCCCCTGGTCCCATCGCTCCCATTCCTTTCTGTATTTTTATGCCATTGACACGACATGTCCTCGTCCACATCCAATTCCGCCGCCCGGGGTGGTCGCCTGGAACAGGCCATCACCAATCCAGGATCCGTCAAGATCAACGTCAAGGGCGCCTTTATCGTCGATGATGACCCGCGATCTAAGAGCCCCGTAAGAACGGATGGAGTTCATTACGAGGGCCATGATATTCGTCTTCCACATCACACTGGTCTGGTGAGCCATGTGGCTGTAGATGTGAGTGACTTTTTTTTTTCTTCGCTGCTCCCGCGGTTCCCCGCACAATTTTGAAGCTCCCCGCAATCGCACCCCTCGGCGCAATACCACCACCACAACCTGATTGACTAACTCTTGCTGCTTCGATATTAGATTGGCGGATCGCTAGCGAAACTGGTTTACTTCACACGGGAGCTGGACTCTGTCGACAATGGCGGCCGACTAAACTTCATTAATTTCGAAACATCTCGCATTGATCTGTGCATTGACTTCATCAAGCAACTGAAAGAGGAACACGAGAAGCTCGGCGGGCCATCCGGAGATGCTTTATGTGTAATGGCTACAGGTGGAGGCGCCTTCAAATACTACGATAAGCTCAAGGAAGCACTCAATGTGGACATTATTCGGGAGGACGAGATGGAGTGCCTTATTACGGGTATGCTGCAACCACGAGCTCGCTTGCAACGGAGACAAGCAAAGTCCAAGAATTGACCATTTTACATAGGCCTCGACTTCTTCATCACTGAGATTCCAAACGAGGTCTTTACCTACAGTGAAACCGAGCCGATGCAGTTTGCCGAGGCCCGACCGGATGTTTACCCGTATCTATTAGTCAACATTGGCTCCGGTGTATCAATGATCAAAGTATCAGGTCCCAAGCAGTTCCAACGTGTGGGCGGCACACACCTCGGTGGTGGGACGTTCTGGGGCATAATGTCATTATTGACCGGTGCCCGCACCTTCGACGACATGCTGGCAATGGCGGACCGAGGGGACAATAGCGGGGTAGACATGTTGGTTGGTGACATTTACGGTATGGATTACAGTAAAATTGGCCTTAAAAACACTGCAATTGCCAGCACGTTTGGCAAGGTCTTCCGTATGAAGAACCAGACGGAGCCGAATGACTTGGAGGGGGAAAGTTCTTCCAATGGCGAAGCCGGACGAACTAATGGCGAGCCGAAGTTCCAACATGAAGACATGAGCAGGAGTCTACTTTATGCCATAAGGTAAGTATCTTCGCGTGTGCAACTACGTACTGTGCCGCTGGGACTGACGTTTCACAGTAACAACATTGGGCAGATTGCCTATCTGCAGTCCGAAAAGCATCAAGTGAAGCACATCTATTTCGGCGGTTCGTTTATTCGCGGTCATCGGCAGACCATGAACACCTTGTCCTACGCCATTAAATTTTGGTCAAAGGGCGAGAAGCAAGCCTACTTCCTGCGTCACGAAGGCTATATCGGTGCAGTTGGTGTGTTCCTCCGTAGGCAGCCAGCTAATTGGGGCCGGAGGAACAGCATCGATGAGAAAACCATGCCGCAGGTGGCCAAACTGGTAGCCGAAGCGCAGCAGAATTCTGATTCTCAGAACCAATCATGATGAAGAGCCACGACTGCATGCTTCCGTCAGCATTCATACTGGGCGAGCCGCGTCCAGTTCCATCATTTTGAGCGTTTGATACCCGTTACTGTGTTATTCTTGTGCTGCTAGACCCAACATAATTATGCCCCTCTAATTCTTGAGGCTGCATTGTTTGAAGACATCTTTACCCATATTCCGGTGCATTTATTCAGATGAATAACGATAAGAGCATGTCACCCAATTGTATAATTGTTCGGTTTCCTTCTGTTGCACTGATCCCATCTTCCCTTTCGGGCTTTTGTTTTGAATCCGACCATCTGTCTGTAGCCCACAAAGGGCAAGGGACCTACACTTGGATGTTCTTGTTCAGTCCCTAAGTTGGCAGGTTCTCATTGGTATAGAAAGGGCCCATCATAATAACATGTAGATAGAAAGCCAAGAAAAAAGAGACCAAGAATCTTGATTATTCCTTTAATATGTTACAATTGCTATCCAATAATTCGGCTTAACCTCCATGGCGTAACCTTACCACCTAATCCGATAACCTTTACCAGCCAGCTCATCTCTCCTCCCTCCCATACCTCACTATGCGTCTTAGCGTACACCCATTCCTATCGGAGCTACCTCACATCTCTAACCACCAAGCCAGCCGTACTCATATAGTAGGTCGTACTAGCCAGAACGTAATGGTAGTCAGAACTCAACCTCTAATGCATTGAATACCAGCCATTTTCGTACGCGTAACACGCCCAACAACCCCCCCAGCAAGGACGTTCTTTGGCTATGTTTCAGAATCCCCGAAACATGACACCAGACTATATATTCAGGTGAAACCATGCCGCCTCGTACTTGCAATCCTTCTTCTCGGCTTCAGGTAGCTGCCTGACCTGTCCACCGCTTCAGTTGTGGTTACTCACCGATAGGTGGTTGACTGCTTCTTGTGGCGCAAAACCTACCTGTGTCTGGTTGTGCTGTCGTCGGGGTTGTTGTCAGCTATGCGGTTCTGTTGTTGTGGGTATATTGGGTGTGGCAGCTCATATGGTCCTTGATTGATGACTAGGTCATTATGATTATGTACTATAGATCGGTCACGCTCGTTCCAAATCGAATCCTGTAGTACTACTAGTCACCCTCGCTACAATATATGTTCAATAGTAATGATGCGTTCCGGTTGAAGAATGACATGTTTAGCCTGCCGATTCATCGGGCAGAAAAAGTGGAAGTAAAGTTCAAGCCAAACGGAGATAGCCAATATTGGTAGTCCGGAAGGAAACAGGTTTGGCCATCAGTTGGTGGGCTTGCCCACCCAACGCCATGGTCAAGGAGAAGAGCAAACAACCATCCGTTCGTATTCTGCAGTGGCCAGATACAGCCGGCCGCCTGGATCTGCGTTTGGAAGGCTAAACAGGGTAGTCTAGAGTGTCTTGGCAGAAATTTGTCTTCAATTGCACAGAAAATGGAAAAGTCCATGTTCGGATGTTGTATCTGCTTTTGGACTTTGGGGACGTGGGTCAAAATGAGTATGTTAAAGTTTGATGGGGAAGCATGCATGTTTTCCCCGGACTATCCATCCCGGGATTATTATGTTATTATGGGCTGAAGAAGAAGTCCCGCAATGTGAGAGGAGCATTCACTACTAGCTGCTTATCAGTGAGGCGAGGTAAACTGTTGGTGGGTTCCAGAACGCGTTAGGAAATACCGTCTCATACCCTGGGGGGTAAAGTACGATGCAGCGTGGTGTAGAGCAGTGGATTTTCTTCACTCCTAATGCACTGAGCTGTCGAATTCTTCTCGGTGATCCACTCTAGTGCATTTCACGGATCTTTGATTTCACGTTGGAGCTGTGCATGTGCATTGATTTCTAAGGTCTTGACTCAGCTCTGTTGCACCCACGCCTTCCGGAAACTGAGACATTGAGCGCAAGCTGCCTCACTTTTGTGCACTGAGTTGCTAGTCTCAATCGAATTGAGCTTTACACTTGTACGGAAGAGTCCGAGCTATCTGCTCGGAATTAGAAATGCTAATTGGGAAATGCTTCACTAGTCATACTCAGACTTCATACTATTGAATTGTGAGGTTCCAATAACGGTGATTTGCGCGGGGGACAAGGCACCCACCAGAAAGTTTGGACAGACAAGCCACATTATGTTTAAGCAGCTTCTCTGGTATGAAAAATAACCTAACGGGAATAAGGCCGACTGTCAGACGTCTTTAGAACCCTCTGGGCTAGGTGTCATCTGCAGAAGTGTCTTTGTTAAGCAAACACGCCAATTCCTCCAGGAGTAAGTCAACTAAACGAAACTCCATCGAGCATGCACTCTTGACTTGCACCGACCCGTGCTAACCCTCGCGTGCAGACTAAAAATGAACCCTGCAGACGGTGCCGTCATCTTCTGGAAGGAAAGGTAAGATCAATTGCTGCTTTCGGATACATGTTGGCTGATAACTCTCATGCGTCATTGCTAGGGTGAGGCGCGCCTCTCGTCACATCGTCCACACTGAGTCTGACGACGAAGAACAGAAGCCAACAGTCTCTGCTGATGGGTCTCAAGCAGGCGATAACGACGACCAGGCGGTGCACGTGAACGCGAAACCAGAGCTGGGACCAGACATCCCGTTTCCTAGTTACCTGATGGCAATTCTGGAACATTGGCACGAAGAGAAGGGGAACGAGTATCCGAGGTGCAAAGTCAGCGGACGTCTGGGATCTATGGTCTGGAAAGTGTTTGATCGGAAAGGCAATGAGCTCGAGCTGACATGGTACCTCGTCACTAAACCGCGCAAGTACTGTGTGCTCGTGCTACATGAGGCGAATGGCACAGCGAGATTCGTCTATTGTGATCCGCCTCATCGTACTGTCCATGGCACATACCTTAGGCCGTGGTCTGGCGTCGATGAGAAAGAGGAGCTAGAACACTGCGCAGTCCGAGTGTTTAGCAGCGACCTGGAGGAAATCGAATACTCTTCGGAAGCTTGGGAACATTTAAAAGAGCTCCAGGATTCTTCAGGCGAGGAGGATGTTAGCAGATCTTCGGTCACCCGTCACAAGTCCCCAAAAGACAAGTTAGTCACAAGGAAATCGGTGAAAGCAGGTTGCTCAAAAAGATACTCTATGAGAGGTCGCGCTCATCAGAGCGAAGAGCATACGGAATCGGACTCGTCATCTTCATCGGAAGCAGGCTCATCATCTGAAGAAGAGAAGTACGTGCCCTCGCCACCACACAAACGGCACAAAACTACCGACACCAGCAATACAAGCAACACCACTGAGCCTATGAAGCCTAGCAAGGTTGTATTTCGCCTCGGATCCCAGAGAGTTATCGGTGCGATACGCTATATTCCACTGGATGAATGTAGGTCGAGGAAGGAGCTATTTGATAAAGCCACGGCATTTTATCAAGCTTGCGATAGAGACGCTCAGGTCAAGATACTGGCATGTCAGATCTCGACACAGCGTGAGCAACACTACCTGTTCGAAGACAGTGATGGAGAGTTTCGCCTTCTAGTTGAGCAGGCACTGGGGTTGGTGGACAACTTGGACCGGATTGTGATTGACGTTCTGCACGTGTTACAAGCATGAGTGAGAGTGTTGTCGAGAATGTTGTGTCGTATGCTATCATTCAAACAAATTGTGAAATATTTCTATCAAGATACATTATTTAATTGGCCATTTCTTTTCCAGTGTGCAATTCCATGTCGAAGATACGCATTCGTCCAGAGTAACTAAGTTAGTATAGCTGACTAATCACCACGTGGTTGCAGGCCTGAATTGGGGTGTGATTCGCGTCACCGACCAGCGCAATTGTGTCTTCAGCGCCAACTATAGATCCATCACATCATGCTACAAGCATGAATCCCGCTGCTCCTCCATGCCTTCCTTGCCCGACTCGCCTCCTCCGGTTCCTCCCCCAGTTCCCGTCGAGACCCATCCGAACCGCACGGTTGGCGTGAAGCCTACCGCCGCGCAACGAGCTCTCCCGGATCCCAACCGGCTGGCCCCTGAAGATGCATATTACACCTCGTCCCTACCTCGGGCTCGGCCGACCCAGACGGGGTACGATGACTCTCTCCGAGTGCTGAATGGCAATTCGGGCACTGCTGCCTCCGTGGCAGCCCTGCGACCGCCGCCCGCGGTCCCAGGTGTAGGGAGTCGCAAGGTGCGCGGTACCAGCAGACGGAGACGACGAAAGGGTGCATGGAAGAAGCTGCTGTGGGTGAAACAATCATGTGCGCTTCATACCCACCCCGAAACACACATGACAGGAAATACTGACAATCTCAGACCCGGACAACTACACCGACACCGAGACGTTCCTTGACCACCTCCAGCGAAATCCCCGAGTGCGGCCCTACGATTTCTGGCCGCTAGTGGCCGACTCCACGGTTATTGTACAACATGTTAGCTCTGTGGCTATATTTGTGTGTTGCTTTGTCGGCATTGTTCAGGGTCGCGTGAGCCCAGTTTCGGTGGTCTGCTGGGGAAGTGTCGGGACAGCGTTGGGTTGGATATTTTGGGATTCGTGGATATTGAGAGAGCATGTGGAAAATGCGCATGTGGCGGAGCGATCACTGGAGGGTGACGATGGCTCCAGTTCTAGCTCCATGACCAGCTCTGTCAATCCGTCTGGCACTAGCTCGCGAGCCAATGGCCAGAAGGAGAACCAAGTGCATGGGCTGGGGTTGAACATGTCGCAGGGCGAGTCAAGTGAACTGCTCCGGCGACACAGCACGGGGTATGTGAGTGATACCTACGGGGCTCAGGAGCCCGGTTCGCCTACGCCTGGTCCTGCGAACGGGGCCCTGGGTGGCGGTTCTGGTTCTCAGGAGCCAGACTACTTGTCGATGTTCTCGTCGCGGAATCGGCAGCGGCTGTCCACTGTGAAATCGGCGTTTTTGATCTACTTCGCGCTACTCGGGCTTAGCCCGATCCTCAAGTCTCTCACCAAATCTACGGCGAGTGACTCGATCTGGGCCATGAGTTGCTGGCTACTGATCATGAATATCTTCTCCTTTGACTATGGAAGTGGGGAGGGCGCAGGCGCCACCAAGTTCCCGGCTTCTTTGTCCACTAATGCAGCGGTGATGGCCTCGACTGTATTGGCGTCGCGCTTACCTTCTACCACACATGTGTTCAGCCTGATGCTATTCTCAATTGAGGTGTTCGGGCTCTTCCCCATTTTTCGCCGGCAGCTGCGTCATGTGTCGTGGACTGGGCATGTGCTGCTGACCTTGGCTCTGGTCGGGGTTGCTGGCGGCGCGGTAGGGATCACCCTGCGTGGAGGATGGATGGCGGCGGTGGTTGGCTCAATCCTGGGGAGCATCCTGACGGCGCTCGCCATGGGGGGATGTAGCTGGTGGCTCATCAGCTTACAGAAGTATAAGAATGTGGTCACAGGGCCATGGGACCCTGCGCGGCCGATCATCCGTCGGCATTGGGATTAGCTGTACGCTTTCTCGGCTTTATATTTCATTTAGAAGATACCCTACGGTCTAAACTCAGACTTGTCTAGCGCTAATAATGAAGTTTCACATTGATACCCTCCTCTGTACGATTCAGCTCAAATTAGAAATAAGACAGAACACCCTGATTGACAAACAGATGTAGCTTTTGGTGTCTCATCCGCCAATGCAGCCCAGCCAGCCGGTCACAATCCCACCAAGGCCCCAACATGCCGGAATGTTGTTTGGTATGTTTGTTGCCTTTCGTGGCGATTCTCAATCGCAGCTTCCCCAATCGCCATTTTGTATGTCTCAGCAAGTCACACTACCCTCATTCAAGCTATGCTATAACTGGAAACTAGTGTTTCTGCAGCCACGGACATACCTGGCCTCCATCTCCGCAATCGAGCATCCACCCGGCATCTCCTTCAGAATGTTGCGGCGATGACCCCAGACTGATCGGAATGGTAGGAGTCGCCATCTGTCCCTCATAACGGCAGGCTCCGTTCAATAGGCAGCGAATGGTGATACAAGAGGTACATATTTAGCACCACAGCCCGGAGTGACTCAAAAGAACGCGCACCACCACCACCATATATACCTCTGCTTTCTGTCCCCGGGTGGAACAACACAGAACAGACCCAGAGTATCAAAGTATCAACAAACAGTAATATGAGAATAATCGCCCTCGGCCTGATGGGCCTACAGTGCGTGGCGAGCATGCGGTTCGCCATGTACATTGATGAGTGAGTACCGACAACATCCTCCTCATACTACCTCTTTCTATACGCATCTAAGAACAATGGGGGATTAATCTAGGTACCACACAAGTGGCCTCCCCGGCGCCAACCAAACCCAAGGCATCACGCACGCTATCATGGCTTTCGCCCAGTCCACGCTCTTCAACTCCGCCTCTCCCCCACAATTTACCCCCTTCGAGTCTGTCTCCACCATGCGCAGTCGCTTCAGCCCGGGGACTAAGCTCATGATCGCTATCGGCGGATGGGGCGATAGCTCGGGGTTCTCAACGGCCGCGAAAGATGAGACTTCTCGCAACCTGTATGCGAAGAACGTAGCGGCTATGGTGAACCAGGTTGGTTTCGATGGTGTTGGTATGTCTCCATACTCTTCCTCGCTATCCCCGTCCCGCAACTAGTATTGACCGAAATGTATAGACATTGATTGGGAATACCCCGGCGGTAACGGCCAAGACTACAAGACAACACCGAACAGTGCCAAAGTTTCTGAAATAACTACCTATCCCTTATTCCTCCAAGCGCTACGAAGTGCCCTCGGCCCCAACAAGCTTCTCTCTATTGCGGTCCCCGGTAAGAAGGAAGATATGATCGCCTTCACCAACACCACAGGCCCGCAGATCTGGCCCTCGGTTGATATGGTGAACATCATGTCGTACGATCTCATGAACCGCCGGAATAACGTCACAATGCACCATACCTCTGTTGTGGATTCGTTCAATACCGTGCAGGCGTATCGGGATATTGGCCTCCCTGGCAATAAGACGAACCTGGGAATGGCGTATTATGCGAAGTGGTTTGAGACTGATCCCAATGATGAGAAGGAATGTGAGGATCAGCCGATTGGGTGCAAGGTAGTCGTTATGGAGAACGCAGATGGGAGCGATAATGGGAAAAGCGGGAGTCTGACGTTTGAAAAGAGTGTTATGAGTGCGCCTCCGGCTAACCTGAAGACGAGTGTGGACGGCACCTGCGGTTTTGATAAGGGGACGAAGTGTCCCTCTGGGAGTTGTTGCAGTCAGTACGGAAACTGGTATGTCAACTCCGCCTATATCCTCCATGCGAATGTTTGCTAATGAGTGGTGATCTAGTGGAACGACCGACGACTTCTGCCAAGCAGGCTGTCTATCTGACTACGGAACATGCAAAGGCATTTCAATCACGGATTCATGGCGGCGCGCGCAAGAGAACGCCAAACTGGACGATGTCATGGGTGGAGAGTACTACTTTGATGACGAGGTCAATGTGTTCTGGACATGGGATACCGCAGACATGATTGCACGCAAGTTCACTGATATTGTGGATAAGCTGGGACTCGGGGGTGTTATGGCATGGAGTTTGGGCGAGGATACATTGGCTTGGGAGCATTTGGGAGCCATGCAGAAGGGTGTTGCCTCCAGGTAGTAGTAGCATTATCTCTTCAGCGAAGCATCGGGTGATGGAAGGAGTGCCCAGTGACTTTGGAGTTAAAGGGAGTAGTTTATTTTATAGTAGTATTGAATGGACCGCATATGCATATGCCCTTTTATATCCGCTCACTCGCTATAGTAGCAGTAGTATGTATATCATGCAAAATGTCCATCACATATCATCCCATCCCCTATCATCCCAGAAAGAAACCATGCATGCATGCAAGATGATGCCATATATGGAACACCCAGAACGCCATAAACAACCAGGGTATCACTCATGCCTCATGTCCCGTATACGGAGTAATCCCAAAAAGACAAACAACTCTGAAAAGCAAACCGGGGAATCAAGGCAACAGAGGAAAAAAGAAAAGAAAACCACAGCACATCAACTAGGCGTCAACCCCTTGCTGCTGCACCTGTCCCTGTCCTTGTCCAGACAAAGATATCCGATCATCTAGCCCCTTCTCTTCCCACTCTGTTAATAACCGCGACACCTCCTTAAACGACACCGGCTTCGTAAGGAACAGGTTCACGCCCGAGGTTAACGCCTCAGATTCATCGCGCGAGCTGCTCAGTCCCGTCAGTGCGATGATGACAGCTGGTTTGCATGTTGCGCCACGCTCTTTTTCGAGGGCGCGGATGGCGCGGGTAGCTTCGAAGCCGTTCATTACGGGCATGGACATGTCTGTAGTAATCTTTGTTAGGATGTTTGAGTGGTAATTTGAGGATGTTGAGTGGACTAACCCATAAAGATAATGTCGTAGCCATGTTGGGCCCGTTCGACTGCGTCGACGGCTAATTTACCGTTTTCGGCGGAGTCGAGGGCCGCGAGGTGCCGCTTTTTCATAAATGTGAGCATCAGGTTCAGGTTGATGCTGTTGTCGTCGACTACAAGGACGCGGGCGCGTCGCTCGGTTTCAGTTTGTGTTAGGATGGGTTGTTTGAAGGGTGATGGGGCGCGGATCGGGAGAGGTGAGTTGATGGTATATAGAGGTGCATCCATGCCGTCGGAGTCTTGCGAGCGAGGATACTCGGCCGACGAGGTGGAGCCGGAGCTGGTCGTCATCTCTGGGGCAAGCTCGGAGGTGTCGGTTGTGATTTCGAATAGCCTCTCTCCGGGCGAAAGGTCGCTTCCGGAGGAAATGGTGGTTTGGCGGGGCCGTTCGGGGAGCTCGAGGGTGTGTGGTGCGGTGTTGCCACTCTGCGTATCGAGACATCTGCGGATGCTGCGAGCGAGTTTGTGTGGTCCACATGGGCGGCGAACGATGTTGACCACATTCGCCAAGGATGCCCATTGCGAACGCGCGGTCGTGTAGTCGACGGATTTGTTGCAGAGGATCAAGAGCGAAGGGAGAGTCGCGTCGCCGGCTGGCCTCAGGCCATCTAACAAGCTCTGCTCCTCCGCCAGGATAACGTCCACAGGCGTGCCCGACGGCCATGAAACAAGCTCGAGGCCATACCAGTCGATCAAGTATCGCGAGTAGATGGACCACAAAGGATGGGAGGTAGCGTCGGCGGGATCCACGCCAAGGATGGCGGCGCGTCGGCCAACATGGGCCTCGCGCAGCAGACGGCATTCGGTTAACATCTCCTGCTCCCTTGTAGATGGCGACACGGGACGGACAGGTTCTTCCAGCTCCAGTTCCGGACCAGGTCGCACGAGAGGCAACGAGACCTTGACGATAGTTCCCTCTCCCGGCCGGCTGTGGATGTTGATGCTGCCCTTCAACGCCTTGACGAGACTTCTCACGATTGAAAGACCCAGGCCTGTGCCGACTGCAAGCGTGTCCTCCTGGGCGAAAGGTGTGTACAGGCGGCCACGCAGGAACTCCTCCGAGATGCCCTTGCCGGTGTCCGTCACCGTCAAAGTCACTAATTCTTCGACACCATTCCGACGCACGCGGCCCTCGGATGCCTCTGTAACTTCCAAGTGCAGCGACACGCGACCACTGTGCGTGTATTTCATGGCGTTGCCAAACACGTTCATAACAATACGTCGCAGAGCTCCGGGCTGCGTTTGATAGACCCAGTCGTTGTGAGCAATGTCCATGACCACCTCAACTTCAGAACCGGGTTTCGGTTTCGTTTCCTTGTCGGGCTGGATCTGGCCCTGCTGAGCAAGCGGCAAGACAACAGGCTGATCGTAGGGGGCTGCGGATCGTTGACCATATGCATGACCCAGGCACACGCCTTCCACCACTTCTTCTGCCAGAAGGGCCAAGTCGGTCGCCACGTAGGTGTCCAAGTGGGCAGAAAACCGGTCCATGCCCTTGACGTCTGTGGACGATGTCTTGTTCCGCTTCAGGCTGCGATATGTTCGTTCCAAGGACACGATCTTGCTAAAATCGAGTACCTGATTCATTGTATCCAGCAAGGTGCGCCCACATGCATTGATGGTCTCCAGGAGAGACCCCTGGAATTCATCCAGGTTCGTCCCATTCAAAAACTCGGCGGCCGCCAAGATACCGTGCAGCGGAGAGCGCAACTCGTGTCTGAACAAGGTTAGTATTCAGTGAGACATACAAGAGAAACCCAACTTACGAGATACTGCCAATGAAGTCGCCCTTTTGCCGGTCGGAAATGAGCGACTCGACCCGGTTACACTCGGCCATGATGGAGGAACCAAATCCCAGGATTGAACTAAGTTCCACGGACGAGCTGAAGACACGCGTCTCTTCCGTGTTCCAGCAGAAACACCCGGCGAACCACTGTGAGTTGGCGGAATTCCATAGCGGCACGAAGAGAACCTGGGTCGCGTTGGGAAAGTAGAGATTCAGCATGGAGTTCTCCATGGATTTCCACTTCTTCGACCCACCCTTGCCAATCTCCGGGCCCTTCGGCGCCCGCGATCGACTCTGTCGAGGGGTCTCATCATCGGAACTGGAGATCATACCGTCTCGATGGAAGGACCACAACTTCCCCTTGCTATAGCGTCGCAGGAGCTGATGCAGAAACGTGCTATCGAGATTCGCGGCAGGATAGAGCACCTTGGAACCTGGGCCCGGCGCAAACGGCTCATCGTTGGTAGAAATCGCCAACACCGGTGCAGGAGTGTTGCCCTCCACAGAGCCATCGCTGCCAGTGTCCGTGTCCAGCATCGGACTGTTGCTGTTCTCCACGAAGATGACACCCCCATCGGAACCCAATTCCAAACTCTCCCTAATCAAGTTCGCGGCTCGTCGGAACGCCCAGGTGTGCCCCTGCGACTCGTCGACTCCCTTCAATTCCTTCTGGCGGCTACCGGACCACCAGTCTGGTAGCGGCGTGTCAGGACCCGACGACACGGCTTGATCGGCTTTATAGTCCGACGCAGAGCTGAACGAACGGGCATCAGTGCTGTGTGAGCGTCTCGACGGCATATCGAAGCTGTTGAAGGAGCCCACGGACAAGTGATTGGCTCTTTGGCTCGACGATGGTGGGGTGCTGGGCGCAGCGGCAGAGCTTCCAGCTAATGACGGATGAGAGGCATCAACGAAGCTGGAGCTGCCCTCGACGAAACAGCTGAGACCGCGCGATAATCGAGCGGCACGACGACCTTCTGATGCCTGTCGGCTGACCCTTAAGTAATCCATAATCAAGTCGGCCAACGACCCTAGGGTCTCTTTCTCCACGTCATCCAACCCATTGTGTGGCTTGGTATCCAGAACGAAAAAGCAGCCGATGTTGATGTTGGTATGGGTTGTCAAGGGCGTTCCGGCATAGAAACGGAAACCTGGCTCGCCCTGTACGAACTGAAGGCGCTTGTAGCGATCATCCTCGCGCAGGTCGTTAACCACCAGGAAGCTGTGTTGACCTTTTTCTCGGTTGTTGGGCGGGAGCGCAACAGTAGCCTGCAACGAAGGACGCAATACTTTGTTGAGTAACCGATCTACGAACTTCTCTGACGAGTAGGTACCCACCTTACACATACTCCAGGCGTTGGCGGACATGGACGCACAGCCATTCCAGATGCCATCGCCAGCGGACTCGTAATCACTGACCTTGCCAGTGCGAGTGCTTTGAGCGAGAATGAATTGCGACTGACGATCTGACACACTTACATACCCATCGAGTCAGCACGGCAAGGGCGAAAAAATGTCGAAGAAGAGATGCACTGGTATCGTACCTAATCAACACGCGCTCAACATTGAGACGCAACGCTGCTAGCTGCGCGAAAGACGTTAGAGTCGCATTAGGGTCACCCAAGACCAAGGCCTCGGGCACTAGCCCCGTCGAGGTTGGACCGATGGCGGGACCGGACTGCGATTGCGAGCATAGCGATGGGGATGGCGGCGGGAAAGAAGGATCAAGGATAGTGGGTGGTGGTGCGTCGTCGGACGAGATACTCTGATAGCGTTCCTGATAACTGGCTGTCCGTTCGGGGCGGAAATAGCGATATAGCTCGCGTACCCTCCGACCAGTGCTATGATCATCGTCCCTCGGAGGAGGGGAAGCGAACTCCATGGTGGGGGAGATGGAGATGGAGAAGGAAGATAGAGGGACGAGAGGAGAGAGGGAGGGGAAGGGGGAGAGAGAGAGAGAGAATCAAGTTTAGAAGGGCGTAGTCAAGCGATGGCGTCGATTGCCTTACGCATCCATCCTGGCCTGGGTGGGGACTAGTAGATGGTGGCTGGCCCGATTGGAATAGAGTGTGGCAAAAAAATGCTGGCGCGGGGGGGGGGG